>NC_051066.1:110399467-110634467 GCF_004664715.2 Peromyscus leucopus
GCTGATAAGAAAAGAAGACTCAGTGTCCTCCAGAGAAGAACTCCCTAATAGCTGATCCTATTCCAAGTGGTCAACCTAAACACATGTACATAACCAGCAACAAGAAAAGAGTTCAACAGTGTGTGTCTGTCTCTTTGTATAAAGTATATATATATGAATATATATATGAAATATAGATATATAGGTTAAATATTTATAAATGAAATCATCAAAATGATATTTTTTAGACGACTTGGGAAATTAAAAGAAGAGGAAGCTTATCACAACTCAGGAAGCAAACAGCTCACAACATTTAGGAAGTCCCTGAAACTTGTCAGATTCACAAGGCTGATTCTGCGCTTGCACCAAGGTTTATAAGCAGTCCCAATTGCTGAGGAGAGGGGACTTTCTCACATTTCAAGCTGCCTGAAAGTTGTGCAGAGAGTGCCAGTGTTTCACCGTTTAGGAACAATCACCCATGCTTGATTTATCTTCAATGATGAAACTGCCTTTCAGTTTCCCATGGTCCCATAAGTAACTCCTTGCTTATACTCCTGTAAGTAAACCCAGTAAATGCATTTTTTTTTTTTACCACGTTTAACTCTGGTGCTATTCTTACATTTGTCTGTGGCTAGTTCCCTTTTTGGATTGAGTAGATTTTTGTTCACATCTCCCCAGTAATAATGTCTAAGTCCATGTGCCACTGGCTGGAGCGTTTTATAGCATAGTTCTTTTCAATTCTTCTCTATCAAATGAGAGATATTCAAATAACGTTATGTGTTTATATACTTTAGCCTTTCATGGACAGGATGTGGCCATCAAGGGATTTTTTTTCTATCATCCCTGTGAAAAGTACAATTATGGCTGGATGTGGTGACTTATGCTTTTTAGTCCCAGTACTCTGGAAGGAAAAGAAGGTAGACCTCTATGAGTTCAAGGCAAGCCTGGTTTATATAGAGAATCTAGGCCATCCAGGGTTACATGATGAGACCATGGACAAAATTAATTATAATAATAATAAATCACTGTATTGATACTTTCTTTGTCTAAAATCTAAAACTGTATCCATCTTCCTTTCCTTCTCAAACTTCATCTTTCCCCACCTCTTTTTTATCCTTTTTGTTGCTCTGAATCTTTACTGTAAGTCATACTGAAAATAAAGAATGCCGCAATGAGGATGTTATGCTATCTTATAATTTCCTTTTCTAAATACGTGTGTGCTGTCTAGTCTTATATCAGCTTGACATAAGTTAGGGTAATTTGAAAGGAGGGAACGTTAATTGAGAAAATGCCTCCATAAGATCCAGCTATGAGACATTTTCTTAATTAGTAATTAATGAAGGAGCACTCAGCCCATTGTGGGTGGTGCTGTCCCTGGGCTGGTGGTCTTGGGCTCTATAAGAAAACAGGCTGAGCCAGGCATGGGGAGCAAGCCAATAAGCAGCACTCCTCCATGGCCTCTTCATAAGCTCGGGTCTCCAAGTTCCTGTTTTGTTTGACTGTAAACCAGATAAACCCTGTCCTCCTGAAGTTGCTTTAGTCACGGTGTTTCATCACAGCAATAGTAACCCTAACCAAGACAATACTGATCCATTTTAATTCAGTCTTACTACTATTTTCAGGACACAAGCTGAATCCCTTCAGATTTTTTGTCTGGTATGAGGGGCATTTGGCTTAGTTCTCAGCAGAGTCTTTATGCCCTCATGGATAAAGACTTTATTTTTATTTCCATCTGCACTCTGGCCTTCCACATTACCACCAGAATAATCCATTAATCAGAGCTTACAATATTTTAGGGGGTAGCTGTTATCTCTAAACTCTTTCAATAAACCAGTTCTAAAGGCATAAGAGTGAAAGATCAAGGTTGGATAACAGTGAATCTAGTTCTTGGGTATAACTTTCTGCACTGGTCACTTTTTTGGATTGCTATACCACAGTACTTGACAGAAGAAACCTACAGGAGTAAATGTTTACTTTCTGTCAGGGAGAAGACATTGCAAGGAAGGCATGACAGAGTTCAGGGCTGTGTGAACATGTGACCAAAGTTACCGACATGGCAGAAGACCAGGAATAAGAGAAAAGTAGGCCAGAAACAGAGATGGATCTCGTTTTCAAAGGCCCACCCAGAGTGACCTACTAGATAGATAGACCCCCATATCCTAAAAATTGCTTAGCCTTCAAAACACAGCCACAAGCTGAGAGTTGATCATTCAAAACATAAACTTACAGGGCCAGTTCAGATTCAAACCATGACATGTTGATTTTAGCCACTAAGTTTGTGGTCATTTCTTATAACATCATTTGAAAACTGAAAAAATAAACAAATAAAAGCCATGAAGACTGAATGCACTGTATTTTTTAATAAGCGCCACAGGCGACTTTTCATTGATAGTAAAGTTTGAAAATTACTTCTTTGATCACTTTGTAGAAAGTTTGAGGTATTATCAATGTTTATATTGTATTAGGGGAAAAAAATCAGTCAATAGAATCATTGCGTGAGGGGGATAAAAAGGTATAAAAAGAAGTAACTCTTCAGAATCCAAAAGGCAACAAGAAAAGATTAGGAGAATCAAACAGTAAAAAAGGTCAATTAATGAGGGAAGAGCTGGAGAGGGGTGTGAAAGAAGTCAGCTAGCTAGTGCCATTAGGGATGTGAGATGAGCTAGCAGGAGGAAGATCTCTATATCCATCTGGTGTCTGGTCCTGCAGACTGTGGGGCACTGTTTCATCATTCAAAACTGAAGGGGAACAGCTTCACCCATCATGTTCTCAAATGGAAGATGAATTTACTGTCTGAGCTAAATGCCCAGGGAAAGTGATCTGGGCATACGAATGAAATATATTTAGATTTACTAATGTCTAATTTATGGAATATCTTCTAATTATAAATGTAAATGGCATAACATGGTATTAATGACAGAAATTGATAGTCACCAAGAGAGAAGACAAGTGTTTTCACAGATGTCTCTTATCATTATATATTAGTTTATCACAAATGGCATGGGCTTGGTTCCTCTACCACTAGTATTACACATGCACATGCATGTGAGTGTGTGAGTGTGTGTGTGTGTGTGTGTGTGTGTGTGTGTGTGTGTGAAGTAATTTTCTGATAGGTATTTCATATACTCTAATATTCTTCCTAGGGTATCCATTTCAAAATAAATAAATAATATAGTGGTATTCCTAATAATATTACAGTGTGACATAAACCAACACCTGACCTTGCAGCATAGCTACAAATAATGGGACAGAGGAAACCATTAGGGAGCCCTGATTAAAGTTACTCATCTTGGGCAGAATATATAAGTCCAAGATCTTTCAGGTTTGTTATGCTTCCTCAGAGAGCATCCTGAGCACCTCTTATACTCCTGAAAGCCATATTTGAACAGCTCTTGTCTCATTTGAAATGTTTCCTAGGTTTTGAATCTCACTGACCCACTCATCTCAAAGACCTGAGGAAGATGCGGTGAATAGTATGAGAATGTGCTATCCTCCCTCAGTTGCTCTGACTTCAAAGTCAACTAATGCCTTAGGTATTTCCCACAGAATGATCTCAAGTCTTTGCTAAGGACCAGGAAAAGAGGAAACTCTGAGATGGGCAATACAACAGTTGAAAATATGGCTTTGAAATAGGATCCTGTTCACTGAACAACTTTCCAGAGCGCAGTTTGCTCTTGCCATACTACAAGATTGGTTAGGACTTTGAAGTCTACAGTCAAAACTACAACTGTTGGAATTTGATGCAACAAGATATTCTATGAAATTAGGATAGATAGATGCATTCGCCTCACGGATACTCAATGATAGATGAACCATGCATGCTTGGGGGGTCATAGTTAGTTCAAGCGCTCTTGCAAAACATTATCTGTTCATCCAGAGTTTATCCAAATGATCTGAATTTTATCACTATCCAAAATCCAGCTGACACTCATGTGAGGATTCACTTTCCCATGAGATCCCTTTTCTGCTCTTTGCCAGAAACATTTCATTAGCTTTTTCAAGGTCAGACAGATGGCAGGTCCAAGCTCACTGGAAAATACACACAGGAACATGAAAAATTAAAGAGCAAGAAGTTTAATAAAGTTTTAGGAAACTAGTTGCAATCTAGTTGTATAGAATCAACAGCCCAAGTAAACAGTGTGGATCTGTGCATTTGACACCTTATCATATCTCTGAAGGGTGCTCAGCTACAGCAACTTCAATAAACTTGTGCTGAAAAAGGACACCGGTTTAATCACTCTCAGTGTATTCTCCCTGAAGTGGCAAAATAGAAGAGTCAGAGAGTTTAAATGCAGGCATAACAAACACAATCAAGCCTAAGGATTTAATCCATAAGGAATGATTCACAGAATTGGGACTAGGCATCTTGCTTGGAAAAGAAAAATGCCAAGGGAAACTGAGTAATGTGATACTTAGGAATAAATGAAATAAAACAAAGCTGAAAAATTATGCTAAACAAGAATAGAGAACAATTGTGGTTCATTTACCCTGAGATCAAAACCATAGCAAAACCCTGCAAACTGCCCTGAGAGACTGACTGAGTTTCAACTTGTTTGATTTCAGGGTCAATTACTGTGGGGGAAGTGAGCAATCTCCTTTCTAAAAATCTTGACTGAAACAGATTTTTTTTTTATTTTTTATTTTATGTGTATGAATGTTTTGTGTGCATATATGTCTGTGCACCATGTACATGCTTGATGCCTACAGAGGCCAGAGGAGGGTGTCTAACCCCCTTGGGGCTGGAGTTATGGTCATTTGGGCACTGGGAATTGAACTCTGATCCTCTGGAAGGGCAGCCAGTATGCTTAAAACCCTGAGCCGTCTCTCCAGCCCCCAAACAGTATTTCTTATCTTAATTGAGACAGTGGGAAAGATTTCTCAGAGTCCTTACTGCTAATGAATTCCAGTATTCTATACATGATTCTAAGAATACTGAGTAAGAATAAGTGCAGTCATGGAAAAAGCATGCTTATAGACACTTCCATGTTTGAGGCTGTGTCCTATAGATAAATCACCTATGAAATATGCAGGTTTCAAATAATGTTCCTTAGAAAAATTCTGCACCCAGGAAGGAGTACAGTTTGTCTCAAAGTAATTTCCCCAACCCACAATCAAAATTTTTAATGTGTTAAATGATTTTGGTCTTAATGTACAGAATAGATCTGTCCACATAAGCCTTTCTTATTCTATTAAATACAATTAAACCAGAAATTTCACATTGGATATGGTAGTTATGTTTACTTTGTAATTATTCTTTTAATATCTATGCCCTTTATATCTTCCAAGGGAATCAGTGACATTTCCTCATTAATTGTCTGTGAGGACAGATAGTACCCTCTACTTTCAGAACACAATCTAAGATTGGGAATTGTTTCCTCACATCTCTTCCAGAAAGTTAACTCACCTAAAAACTACATGCTATGAAAGAAGCACCAGGGGCTGAGAAATGACTCTTTTAATAAACTGCTTGCTGCACAAACGTGAGGACCAGAATTCAGAACCTCACACCTGGAAAAAAACAAGAGTGGTGATGCAGACATGTAATCTAGCCTGGGTCTTGGGAGATAGACATAAGAAAATCCCTGTATTTTTTTTCAAAGCCAGGTCAATTGTGTCCAGTTGGTGGCTCTAGATTCAGTGAAAGAGAGAAAGAGAGACAGAGACAGAGAGAGACAGAGAGACAGACAGAGACACAAGCATGAGGCCTGAATTCAGAACCCTATACCTATAAAAAAAAATGGGTGACCCTAGCTTGTGAAAGTTACAAAAATTAAAACAAAGTAGTACAGCACTCATATATATATATATATATATATATATAGAGAGAGAGAGAGAGAGAGAGAGAGAGAAAGAGAGAGAGAGAATGCTGATTGGATAAGTGTACTACTCTTGGCAATAAGGATGAAGAACAACACAATTTGAAGGGTTCAGCATTGCTTATGTAGCCCAAGTGTAATAAATTGACTAGTTATTGTATGTGAGTATGATCAGATGAAACAATGGAAGGATGAAGCATCCTGACATGTAAAATAACAGAAATTTTGAGATCCCTAAGATCTGAAACGTAGGGGAAAAATCAATTTGAAGACAAGCAGAGGCTATTTGGCAATCAAGAAAACCCTTGCTCCATAAAAGAATGGAACCCACCATTACGCATGCTATATCCTCCCAATGCACGATATCTGAAACACTCTGTAGCCTCCAAGGCCACACCTAGCTGAGGATGAAGGGCAGATAACCTGAGTTTATGCATCCACCCAGGTTATCCCAGAAAAGAAGAGTGAGTGAAGTGTATGTACACAAAAGAACAAAGAGAGCCATTCCCCTGCCTATGTGTCAATCACCCTCACAGACAAACCACTTAAAAAAATGTATTGCAATGAACTTCATCATCTTTAAAGGAACTTTGAAGTGTAACTAAAAGTTAATTTGAGCCATTTCCTTGGCAAGGGACTGGTACATCAATCAGAGAACACAGCTGTGTATGAGAAGGAAGAGTCTTCTAACACCATCAAGAGTATGATTGGGGGTAAATACAGCAATACAAAGTGGAAAAAGAATTAACAACAGACACAAGGTATGGGACCAAGGAAGGCTGATTCCTTGATGGAGAAAGGAGAGTTGAAAGACTGTCATGACCACAGTGGAAGACAGCTGGAGGAGAGATCTTATGATAGTCAATGCACAGAAAAATTGGCTCTCCCTGTGTGTGCCTGTGTTTATTAACAGTGCTTTCTTGCTTTAAAAATAATGGTGAATCCGAGTTAAGATTATATTAAGCAGAAATTGGAATGAACATATTCTTTGTTTTCTTTCATTCTCGGTCAGTCCAGGTGTGTTTCCATGATCTGGAGACCAGCAGGCACCATGAAAACTATAGAAACAAAGGGAGAAACTATAGCCTAAATCAAGAGATCACAGAAATGACTCACAGTTCACTTCAGTTGCATCATTTCAAAATACATGTGGAAAGGGTGAAAGCAAATACTCTATCAAGAAGTTAACCACTTTAGAACACAATGAATTTTTCCAAGTCCAGTATTTTAACCTAGGACCAGATTGGTGGAGCTGTACTTTACCTTGTATAGTTCATCATTTTCACCCAAAACAACCTCACCTGTGCATGCTTACAAGTTCTGGGTCAGTTCAATAATTCCCTAGGGTGTTGTTTCTTCATCCAAACTATTTTAAAATAATCTGTGTTTTATCAGCCATGTCAAATTCTCCAAACGAACAATCTGTGTCTTCTCGGAAACACTGCTGGGCATTCTCAAAATAAGTGATCCTGAGCACCCATCCCCTTAGTCGCCTTTCAATTCTCCCATCCTCTGTCCCCCTTCTCCTCGTATTTTCATGAATTTAATATGACCATACAAACTTCTTTCTAGTGTCAAGATACTCATGCCTTCAGAGAGGAGGAAAGTATTATTTTGGATAATAATATATGGACAGGAGCCATGGAAGTGCTGAAAATAACTATTTTACATTTTTATGGTGGTATGTTGTATGATCTAGAGGTTGCTTTAAGCATATTCCCATTTCTACAAATATTTAAAAGAACAGAAAATTAGTGAATAACTTTAAACATTGAGTGGCTTGGCATTAAACCTTTATTTCTGCCTTTTCTTGACATGTTGCCAGCCTCAGCCTCAGTCACAGGAGGCCTACATTCCAGATGAACTGATGAGGGATGGATTCATGTTGTCCTATAGTTTTAGGATGAGACATCAGATCTCCTTCCTGGTACCTCGCACTTCACCATCCTAGTGGACTTAATAACAAATTCTGTTCTATTTCTCATCAGCACTTTATTTTGTCTGCAGTTATCCACTCCATTGTGAAGTGTGATGCATGCAGCACAGAGTTCCTTAGAGTTATCTGAAGACCTAAGCAAATGGCTGCAGTATTGTTCAAAAATCTAAATAGTCTTCTAGGGAAAGGTAGGGCTACCTCAATTGTTAGATTTTTCTGTTGTTGATGCATTTGTTTCATCAACACTAATGATTCAGTTCAGTGTACCACTGCAGTCCTCTGAGTCTAGAGTTTCACTTGAACTTAGTGAATGAACAAAAGACAGATACATTTGTGACAGAATGGGGCTGGATTTTACCATGTGGCAGTGTTACCAAACATTGCTTCTGTTCCTGAATAATTGCAATACAATTAATCACCAAAGTGACAATAGCCATTTGGCTGTTGCTTATTTTTCCAAATTCACTGTAAATGGGTGTTCCTGTCACCCTGACATCCAGGGCGGGCTGGAAGTTACACAATACAAGTGGAGGAAACAAAAGACCCACAACTTAAATTGGTCCCTTTAGATTTCTCCTCATCCATTTTTCTTATTTGTTAAGATTTCCATGGCCTAGAGCTTTTTTGTTTGTTTTGTTTGTTTGTTTACTTGCTTTGACATTACTGCAGGTCAGAACTATTAATTATTACCATTATTGTTTTCTGGGGAATCACATCCCAGGCAAAAGCAAAGGTCGTAGTTCAGAACAAGGGTCTGAAATGCATAAGATAAAGTACACAAGATTTACAAAGGAAGCCATTATACCGACAGATATTCACAGAAATCCTTAAATGTAAATGAATGATGTAGACCAGTGGTAGAAAACTGGCCAAGCATGCCCAAGGTCCTGAATTTGCTGCCTAGCACCACAGAAAACAAATAATCCACCCTAAAATGTGATAGATTAAAATAACATAATTATACATATTTATTAATTTATTGAATAAGACATTTTTAATATCTATATTATAACTGACTAAATCATATTTGCATATGTTTGTGCATAGATCCACATGTGCATGAGGGTCTGGAAGCATTGCCTGTGGAGATCAGAGATCAGTGTAGGAAGTTTTCTTCAAGCATTGATTTTTCTTGAGACAAGGCCTTTCAGTGAACCTGACATAACCAGTTCTGCTAAGCTGGCTGGTCAGGGAGCTCCAGAGATTACCCTGTCCATTATGCCCCAGCTCCCAGCTCTGAGAGTACAAGGTGTGTAGGGGCCAATTCAAAATTGCATGCTAGCACTTTATTGAATGGGGCATCTCCCCAGCCCTTTATGAAGTCTGGAGGTGCTTAAAAATGTTCTAAGCTGTGTATAGCTATCTGTGGTCCAACTGTTTCCAGAAACTTGTTAATGTATAGTTTACTGTCTATATTTTTAAAAGAATAAAGGAAATATTCAATTTCAGTTAAAATCTAGAAAGAATGGGCTCCCCCCTCTTTTTTCCCCTCTCTTCATAGACACTGAAATTATATTTAAGATCTATGGACCCAAATTTAAAACAAAAACAAAATAAAATAATCACTCTGCTGTGCTGGTGGCAAGATAAAACTTATTTGGGGTGTTAGAATCCAAACCAGACTACTGTTGGGGTCATACCTACCTGCTACAGCCTCTTTCCAACAGCTCTGATAGAGGTAGATAGAGAGGGCCCTCTGAGAGAGTCTGTCCATGAATCTGTAACTCCTTAACAGACTGGTGTGGTGCCAGGGTTGCAGGAGAACACTAGGTACCATTCTTCCTTCCCCCAAGAATTTGACAGACTCAGATTGCCAGACTATGGTGACATAGTATAACTGCTACACTATACTATGGTGACATAGTATAACTGCTACACCTCTATGTGTCTTTCCCCTTCTTTGTCCCTACACCTTTGGAGCTGCACATTCCTCATGGCAATGTAAGACTCCTGCCTTCTTGCTGTCCCATTGGAATGAGAAACAGACTGACTACAATAAGCATCCTCCTACCTCTGAGACCTGAAGGAAGTGAATACCATTCTGACTCTCATCAGAGCCACCTGCATGCTGACTGCTTGTCTGTCTAGAGGTTAATAACTCTTGTAATGAGTCTCTTACCCAAAAGAACAGTCTACTTCAGTACCCCCAAACCTGAAATCTCCTATGGGATAATATTAGAAAACAGCTCAATCTATTGAAGCCTATGGAGGAATATACATATATACATACACACATGCAAATGTGCATGTATACATACATGCATGCAGACAGAGAGAGAGAGAAAGAGACAGACACAGAGATTTAAATTATACTGTTATGAAACTTATTGTCTATTTAGACAAGGACAAAAAAATCATTGAACTTATCACTTCTGAGAGGGATGATTGTTCTTCCTACCATTGATGTCTTGTCCTAAAATTTATGTTCAGAAACCAGCTTCCTAAGTAGACTTGACTGGTGAATCTAAGGAATCAGGGTGGAACTAAGACTAGATACATGGTCCATCAGTCTAACAGGCAAGCTATGAGGGCTCAAGCACACACAAATACCAGATTTCATTTTTTTTAACAGTGAAATTGGAATTCTCTCTGTGTTCTTAGTTTCCTTAATAAAAGAATTTAAGAATGGACCAAGTGAAAACAAAAAGCTCAAGAACAATTTTATTAGAGTTTAAAAGAAAAACCCAGGGCAGACAAGCTGGAAACCTGTGCAGCTGCCCAGAGAAAGGTGGGAAAGAGGAAGAGAGGGAGCCATGGTGTTTGGAATTAGCCACATAGAGAAAGGGGGTGGGTAACTTTACAAATGAAAGAGTGAGAAAGCCCAGCTTGTCTGTAAAAGCATACCCAGGCTTTGAGTAACTGCAACAGGACAGGAAGGGGAGAAGATCGAGTTATGCTTTTCTAAGTAAGGCCTGAGAAAAACAGACAGGCTTAACACAGTACGTAGTGGTGACTCAACAGCACAGAGGGCTTGGGTTCTGGGAAGGGTTTGTCCCATCTCCTAAGAATGGTTTAACATGAATCAGTATCCTTGAGAGGTAGTCTCTTGGCCAAGTGATTGAGTGGCCCACCTGGATTAATCTTTTTTTTTTTCATTTTTATTTATTTATTTGTTTTTCTATTATCAGCTTGATACAGTATAAATTATTATCCTAATAGTGAAATGTTTTACTGAGGCTTGCCCAGTAACTGAGCAAAACCAAAATTTATCATAAGCCACAGTCATCCTAGGGTCCCCCCTGCTATATAGCCTCCCTGGTTCTGTGGGTTGCAGTCTGATTGTTCTTTACTTTATATTTGGTATCCACTTATGAGTGAGTACATACCATGTCTGTCCTTTTAGGTTTGTGTTACCTCACTGTTGGTAGGAATGCAAACTTGTGCAACCACTCTGGAAATCAGTATGGCAGTTTCTCAGAAAATTGGGAATTGATCTACCTCAAGACCCAGCCATACCACTCTTGGGCATATACACAAGGAATGCTTAATCATACCACAAAGATACATGTTCAACTATGTTCATAGCAGCACTATTTGTAATAGCCAGAACCTGGAAACAGCCTAGATGTCCCTCAACTGAAAAATGGATTAAGAAAATGTGGTACATATGCACAATGGAGTACTACTCAGCAGAGAAAAACAACGAAAGCATGAAATTTGCAGGCAAATGGATGGAACTAGAAAATATCATCCTGAGTGAGGTAACCCAAACCTGGATTAATCTTAAGGGAGGAGACAAAGGTATGTCTCTATACAGAGAGAGAGTCCATTCTTTGGATCAGAAAATCCTTTAATGGATCAGAAAATTTCATAGAAGTATATTGCGGAGTTAACATCCTTTGGTTTTGGAGAAAAAAATCAATCCCAAGTTCTTAAGGGTAAATTGAGGTGATTAGTCACTGTCCTTAGCCTCTCCCCATGCACCCCAACACCAAGAAGCCAGGATTTGGCTTTCTCAGTTCTGAGTTTGTCTGACTCTATTTATAACAGGGTGCAAGATAAGGAGCAGGAGGATATCTATGTTTCAGACACATAAACTGAATACTACTTACTTGAAAACAGTTAAAAAACATCTCCCCCGACTATTATTCTACTTAATGAACACAGCAATAAAATGACTCCTAATGACATATTGCTGTATGCATAGATAAGTGTATCACTCAGTCCTCAGCAGAGAAGCTTCTTCTTGCAGTAGATGGGAATTAACACAGAGTCCCACAACTGGACAATGGGTAAAGAGTGAGAGACTCTGGGACACTCAGCACTCAATGGGATGTCTTCTTTATTGCACTCATCCTCCCAAGGCTCAGGGGTATATGTAGAAGAGGGGGGCTGGAAGATTTTAATAACTACAAGTGGATAACCACTTGCAAATGAAAATTTAGTTTTCTTCAGGGGAGTCTCACTGGATAAACAAACTTAAGGGGTAGACTGCACACCCAGCAGTAGATGGCCGACAGAAAACAAACTTAATGCCATCTTTAGAGGTTCCTTGTCTCATAATGTTGTGTCAGGACTTATTTTTTTTAATTTTATCTTATTTTTTATTTTTATTTTATTTATATATTTTTCTCTTTCTTTTTACCCTACAGGTTGTAGCTAGAGTTTTCCTGCCTTGCCCACAGTTAGGACAAATCTCTGTCACCCGCCAGTCCCACGGCCGCTCAGACCCAACCAAGTAAACACAGAGACTAATATTGCATACAAACTGTGTGGCTGTGGCAGTCTTCTTGCTAACTGTTCTTATAGCTTAAATTAATCCATTTCCATACATCTATACCTTGCCATGTGGCTGGTGGCTTACCGGCGTCTTCACATGCTGCTGATCATGCCGGCAGCTGGCGGTGTCTCTCCACCTCAGCCTTCCGCTTCCCAGAATTCTCCTCTCTCCTTGTCCCACCTACTTCCTGCCTGGCCACTGGCCAATCAGTGTTTTATTTATTGACCAAACAGAGCAATTTGACATACAGACCGTCCCACAGCAACAGGTCCTTTGGGTATATATTATAGCTTCCTCTTCAGTGCTTTTATGGGATTCTGGAATGTGTGAACGAGTGGGTCTCTGCATCTCTGTCTGGCTTTTGTGCCTTTCCTTGGGCTCTTTCCCTTCTGTTTGTTTTGTTCTTTTCCAATATGTTAGTTTTTATTTTACCTGAATTTTTAAATTTTATTTTTATCCCTTAGAAACCTGGGCTTTTTGTTTGTTTTCTTTGTTTCTTTGTTTGTTTTCTAGGGAAAGAGAGATGGATCCAGATGAGAGGGAGATAGGGAGGAACTGGGAGAAATAGCGGGATGGGAAACAATCAGAATATACTACGTGAGGGAAAAATTCTATTTTCAATAAAAGGGGGATAAGAGCCAGAGGTGATAGATGACTTTAAAGAAATAGCATTTTTCAGAGACAACAGGACTGATAAACATATGAACACACAGAAACTGCCACAGCACACTGAAGACCTGCACAAGCTCAAGCTAGACAAAATTCTAGCAGAAGGAGGGGGAATGGACACAAAGTCGCACCCCAGCTAAGAAGCTAATTGCAAATGGAACGACACTGAATATATCTGCCACAATCCAGGAAAGGCCCAATGCTCTGGAGTAGTTAGCTAACAAACCAGACTCCATGTTTTTAGTTCTCTTGTGTTGGTTTTTGTTTGTTTTAAGAGAGAGAAAGAACCTGGAGTCGGGTGGGTAGGAAGGAAATAGGGAAGCATCTGGAAGTGGAATGGAAAAGAACATGATCAAAATGCAGTGTATGAAATTCTCCAAGTACAAAATAAAATCTAACCCTGAAAGGAGAGTTTTTTTAAAACATAAATGCATATTTCTTAAAAAGACTCTCTCAGACAAAACATCTTTAGAATAGGTGCCCTATCACGGTATTCAATAAATGTTTATTCTGTTTTTCTCAATAATAACAACAGCTTGTTAAAAGGCTGACTAACCGCTCTGAAAGCGAGGCCAGGGAGGAAGGGGTCACTTGTCACTGCCTCCTCTCCTTCCACGCCACCCAAAACATTCTGCTCTTGCTGTTTTGTTTAGTTTGGGCTGAGTTCACTTTGTAGAGTAACAAGGAGGGAGACTTGGGCTCATTAAGAAGAAACTTCAAAAACCCTCTGGCTTTGGGGCTTTCTTGTGTGATTCCACCTCAAACCAGAGGGTATGAAAGACGGGAAGATTAGAGAAGGTTTTGCCTTGGCTGTTCTTTTACTGAATGGCTTCGCGAATGCCAATGGAAATAATTATCAAGCCATTATGATGATTTGCATTAAAAATGTAACTTAAGTAAGCCTTGCCTGTGTGTGAAGGGCAGCTGGGGGAGTAGCATGTAATGTTATAAAAGAACCATTGAAGCCATAGCAGCTTCCTGGCTTCCTGATGATTACCACACAGCAGTTCACAAAAAGGTTATTCTTCCAACTCTATTTATACTCACAGTGGTTACCATTCGTGCACCAAGCACGCCCATCCCAAGTACAGATTCCTGCCTCTGCCCAAATGAGTTTCTGGAGATGATGATGCAATGTCCCCACCCAGGCAGAACAAGAGAAGGCTTTTCAAGAGCACTTCCTTTGACAGGGCCATGAAGACACCAGGGGCTCTGGGTACCAGAGGGTTTTTTTTTTTTTTTTTTTTTTTCCATTTTAAATTTAGTTTTACATTTTTCTTCGCTGTCTCATAGAGGCAGAGATTTGTCTTTGTTCCTTCTTTAGATTCTATATTAGAAAACAAGGCAAGATAGTGTTGAGATCAAACTTTGAATTATGTTACCCATTTTCTCTTTGAGACAGGGGGTGACTTTATAAATAAACATTTGTAAATGATGGTTTTATGAACATCTCACTCTGTTGGAGGAAAGGTCTGGTAGACAAGGAGAGTCTCAGTGTCATAATCAACAGTATTAATAACCCAGAAAGCAGTTCTGAAACAATCAGACTAGAGACCACATAGCCCGGGCAGCTATCCCACAAGTCATACTAAACATTATTTTTGCAGATGACCAGGAACTCATAGAATATTTCCAGCAAATCATCACTGATTCTCAAGCCTAACCTGTCCAAAATCACCCCACTAGATGTATCACTATTTCAAGCCTAGTCTGCACAAAATTGATTAGTATTTGGTTTCGTAGATGCCACCCCAGAGACTGATTTTGCATTTTCCCCATCGAACCACTAATCTAAACTATTAATAAGCTCCAGGGCAGTTCTGATGCTGGCAGGAGAAAGAACACCTCTCTTAAGGTTAAGTTGGTAGGGTGAGGTTTCTTCTAAGTTTTTCTCATGAATGTCATAGATCCCTCTGTTCTACTTGAGCAAAGTAACAAAGCGTTGGCTTCTTTTGTAGAGGAATGTATGCACAGTTTAAAATTATGTAAGTGGAAAGCAAAAAATATACAAAGGAAATAGTTTATCCTAGTATTTGGTATTAACAATTGATTAGTTAGTGTCAGTTTCACAAATGCAGGACAGTCTAGTCTGATTTTTTTAAGTGATTGATATGTTATAGCATACCCACTGAAGATATTAGAATAGTGATTCTTCTCCCTTAAAGAAATATAGCCTCCATCAAACTACCACAGCAACTCAATTTTTGCTGGGGTAATGTGGTCTTTGGATCATGGAACACATTCTCTATAAAACACGTCTGTCAAACTGAACCTTTACGAGAGTTCTTGTCTGCAACCTCAATTTGCACTTGCAGTCCCCACAGGTTTTAAAAAATATATCTGCATTTGTCTGTGTGGATGTTCAAATTCTATACCATCACTTGTTTAAAAAAATGCATACTGTGAAGTGATTAAGAAAATATACTTATAAATAAACTGTATAAAACACATTTCAAAATCGCAAGAGTTGCTCCTTTGTCTGCTTGTCTAAAGTCTTTTCTATCTTCCCCAAAGTGCAGAGAAACCCCAAGTAGAAGGAATAACTATTCACAGGACTTAGAAAAATGTGAGCTCCAGTTGTGATGGTGCATACTGGTAGGATTTGCTGAAGGAGGAGGAGGCAGGAGGATCATGAGTTTGAGGCCAGCCTGGGCTACACATTTTAAAAGCCAGGCAGTGGTAGTGCACGCCTTTAATCCCAGCACTCGGTAGGCAGAGCCAGATGGATCTCTGTGAGTTCAAGGCCAGCCTGGTCTACAGAGCAAGATACAGGAAACATACCAAAACTACACAGAGAAACCCCTGCCTCGGGAAAAAAAAAAAAAAGTTGAGCAATTCAGTTTCTTCAACAGGACAAAATGGACCACCAAAGATCTTTTAAATCAGAGTGCCAGGAGGTCATGGTCACACAAATTTCTAAGGACTTCCCATTTTTGCGTCACAAAGGAATTCATGGGGCTGGAGAGATAGCTCAGAGGTTAAGAGCACTGACTGTTCTTCCAGAGTTCCTGAGCTCAATTTCCAGCAATCACATGGTGGCTCACAACCATCTCTAATGAGATCTGGAGCCCTCTTCTGTATACATAATGAATAAATAAATCTTAAAAAAAAAGAAATTAATGGACCACAGAGGATGTATATTAGAGAGAAGTTCATTATGGATTTGTTCCTTGGAAAACTGAGGTTCCATTTGGGGGTTCTTGGTCTTATAAATAAAATAATTTTAAAACCAACACTAAAGGAAGCTCAAGGATAATTTTATTAGAGATTTATAAGAAACCAACAGCTCAGTCAAGTAATTCTTGACAGATGAAGAAGGGAAATGCAGAAGAGGACTAGATGAGGCCACACAGTTTGAAATGGAGGCTGAAGAAAAGCCGTGAGGCAAAGGGAGTGAGTAACTTCGAAGGAAGAGTTGAAAAAGCCCAGTGCCAAGAAAAGTATATCTAGCCTTTGGTCAGTAGCCAAAAGAGGAGTAAAGAAAAGTAAAAGGAAATTTTCAACTTTTTTAATGTCCAAACTCAGAAGAGCCAACACACTGCAGAAGCTCCACAGTGCTGCCTCAGGGGAGCTCTGTGAGCAACTGGCTTGATACAGGGCTTCTGGAAAAGTCTGTTATCTCATGAAGGGGATCATCGTTCCTCTCACTTCTGTTTGGATAGCTTATAATGCTGGATCTCCACTCAGGAATAGAGAGGGAACTTGGAACAATGCTCAGATTCCTTTTTCTTTGTATAAGATAATTTAAATTCCAAGGAATGCCGAAGATCGTGTTTACATTTCTAGTCTTACTAAGGAAACAGATGATGGGCTCCAAACTTTTGATAGTCGGCTACTGCAGCAGACTCATAGGTGGGAATTTAGGAGCCAGTAGAGTGTATAGCGGAGTGGATTCCCAAGGATGAGGTAGCACTGAGATTCTAGTCTTAGTGCTTTTAGAAGGACTTACGGTAGAAATGGGGATAAGAGGGGATGAGAGTCAGTTGAGCTGGTTAACTAGATGTCTTCTGCCGGTTTCAGTCAAGTCTTCCCATATAACTTCCAGTCAAGGATCAGAGATAGAAAGGAACCAGGAATTGGAACTCTCTTCTGGAATTCTTGGTCTCCAAGGTAGGACATTCTCAGAACAGTTGTTTTTGGAATCACTACCCTAGCTGATCAGTTTCCATCTCCTGTCCTCATACTCAGAGACCTCAGTCTAGGCACTAAATGTCAGACACTGACATACTCTATCCAGACTTGCCATGGAGACCTGCAGTGGATTTGAACATCTCATAACAAACCTGCTAAATGACAACTTTACAAAGGATAGTGCTTGAAGATAGAATTAGCTTTCGTTTTTGATTACGTGCTACACCTCAACTAAAGCATCTTTGTATGAGCTCTGTGAAGGGCTGTTTGCTTTCTAGGCAACATGGGGCTTCAAAGCAGAAAAAGAATGAAAAATGTTTTATATTTGCTTTTGTTCAAGGGTTCAAGCAAAGGAGGCTTCCTCTGGAAATCCCTGATGTGATCTTTGTTGTCTGATTTATTTATTTGTTTCAAAAGCTGATCTGTTCTGTTCTCAAGCTTTTTCAATTACTTGATACTTAGTACAATGACCACTTTCTGATCTGTTCTGGTTTGGTCTGGTCTGATCTGATCTACTCTGCTAAGGTATTGCACAAGGGGCCTGAAAGATTGTCAGTGCCAGAGAATAACCGAGTTTATTGTGAGACTGTGTCTCTCAGAAATGTCAGAAGCTACATCCATTAAGTCTCACTAATATGACTGCCCAAAATGAGCTGAACTATGACAACAACGGGCATGACAATGTGGACTGGGAAAGCCCAGATAGCCTCAACCCTAAGCAAAGAACTATGAGTAACTAAGAAGTGCTGAGAAGAGGAGCAATAGTGTTCCCCAGGGAAGTGCACACCAAGTGGCTATTTAATATCAAATGTCAGCCCTGGAAACATACATACAAATAACGTCATACAGACTGAGCTGGCTTTATTTACTTATTTATTTATTATATTTATGAATATATATGAACATATAATTAATGAAAAAGAGACAATGAATTTGAAAGAGAGTGAGGAGGGATATAAGGGAAAGTTTCAAGGAAGGACAAGGAAAAGGAAAAGGGAATAGCATAATTATATTATAATTTCACATACACATACAGAGAGAGAGAGAGGAAAGAAAAGAAAAAGAGACACATTCCCTCCTGTAGCTTGAGTTTTTCTGCCTTGCCCAGTCAGACATCTCTGCCCCCCAGCCCACCACTCAGACCAACAGTAAACAAGAGACTTATATTGCTTAAAACTGTATGGCTGTGCAGGTTCTTGCTCTTTTTTTTTTTTTTCATAATCTATGTTGATGCTGGTTTACGATTTCATGTGCTGGTATGGCGCGGTGCAGTTTCTCTTCTTTTTTTTTTCTCTCTTTAGTCGCTATACTTTTAGCAGACATATTTTATTTATTGATCATCAGAACACTGACATACAACCATCCCCAGCACACAATGCAACATCTCAGACACCTCACCAGCCATGCCTAATCATTTATGGACTGCTGGTAAAGCACGAAAAAGAAGCAAGAAAAGAACATCACAGCACCTCCAAAATGTTGGCCTTCCAAAAATTTAAAGAAATCTAGAGACTAATGATAGGTTAGTGCATTTTCAGACACCACAGCTATTCAACACATATGTTACATAGGACGGGAGAATGTTATAAATCTCAGAGCAGCTCAGCCAGACTGCCCATCTGGGATGTCCTGACTATAAATAACTTTCTACCTGTCTCTCATCTTTATATAAATGGAATTCTAAAATGTGTTATTTTATGTATCTTCTATCATTTAACACAGTTGTGAGATTTGCCTGCAGTGCTGAATATAGTTACAATTCATTGCTTATTTTTTTTATATACACAAAGTACTTTCTAAACATTCACTTTGAGAAGGCAGGTCTTCTAGAAGCAAGCACTTGAGAGTTAGTTGATTCTAGAATCTGAAAACAGAACCCTTTAAAATAAATTGTAGGCATTTGTTGAATTAAATCTATGGAAGAAAAAAGTGCGGGTGGGGGGGCAGAAGCAAAACAAAGCAAGTGACAGACTAACAAATCAACTTAATACTTAAGGTAATAAGAAAGTGTTAAGGAAATGTCTGGGCCTAAATGTTTAGCTTTTAAATTTTACCTGCAGCTTAGGGGTCTCTCTCTCTCTCTCTCTCTCTCTCTCTCTCTCTCTCTCTCTCTCTCTCTCTCTCTCTCTCTCTTTCTCTGTGTGTGTGTGTTTGTCTCTCTTTCTGTGTGCGTGTGTTGTGTGTGTGTGCATGTATGTGTGTGTGTTTGTCTCTGTGTGTGCATGTGTGTGTGTCTGTGTGTTATCATGGCTTAGTGTGTTGTGTGAATGTTTCCTTCTATGCTGTCATGTGTATTGGTGTACACTTGCTTAAGCTTTGTTTAAACAGCCATATTGATGATGTATCATGGGAAAAAACTTCCCTTTTTTTCTAGAAAGCACAATCTCACATTATTTTCTGGTCCTTTAGATCTTACAACCTTTCTGATAATTCCTGAGCCTTAGGTAATGTTCCCTGAGACCCAGGTGCCAAGGGTTATGTTGTAGATATGTCAGCTGGGTCTGGGAACCCTGTGATGAGCTGTTCTCTGCAGTTTGACTAGTTGTAGCTTTCTGTGATGATCTTTATCTACTGCAAAGAGCAGATTCTTTGATGAGGGATGAGAGCTATATATAATTTAGATAAAAGGATATGTGTTTAGAATGAATTTAGGAATGATGTTGCTTTAGTAAGATGGTAGTAGTAGGTTTTCTTCTAAGACCCATGTCCTCACTAGCCGTGAGTATTTGTCTAGGTTTTTAGTACAAGGCCTGATTTCCCTACTGAATGGGCCTTTAAGTCCTATTGGACAGCTGTTGGTTACCATCAAGACATTAGTGCTACCATTATACCTTAGAGTTTTCTTGCCATGTTGGTCATTATTGTAGTTCACAGGCATCAGTCTGACACCTTGGGCAGCTTGTATAATACTTTCTGATACTATGAAAATTACTCCTTATGGAGGAAACTTTGATGACAGACCCATGTTGCATTCTCCAAGTCCTGTGTCCAAAGTGTGTGGTCTCTTCAACATTAAAGATTTAACTTCAAATTCTGGAGGCAACCAAGAGTAATGGTAATATCCTATATCATTTTGTGCAGTCTCTTGGACTGCCCAGATCAACTATTCATAAGGGGACTTTTCACACCTAGTACTGATGGTTTTGTTAGATTGTCTATATCTCTCGGAGAGGCATTGTCAGCCTAAGTGGTATAAGCCTCATTTTAACTATATATGCATATATATAAACACATACTTATATGTATTACATGTGTTTTGGAGTAAATAAAAAATGTAATTCCTTATTTTTTTTCAAATATTCTTAGTGTTATTTTCCTCTCCTTCCCTTTCCTTCTGTATTTATCTCTCACTCATTGCCCACCCCCCACTCCCATCAACTCCCAACAGGGCACCTTTTTACCTTCCAGTTACTCTAGGCTATCTGTGCTCATGTGAAGGTTTGGACCTAGGAAACAAGAGAACGTGTGGTGTTTGTTTTCTGTTTCTGGGTAACTTCACTCAATATGATATTTTCTAGCTCCATACATTTACCTGAAAAGTTCATAATTTCATTTTTTTCTTCATAGGTGAATAGTATCCCACAGGGGACACATACCATGTTTTCACTATGTATTCATAATTTGACAGACATTTAAATTGTTTCCATTTCCTATCTATTGTGAATAGAAGTTTCTGTGGAATAAGATGTCAAATCTTTTGGGCATTTTCCAATGAGTGGTACAGATGGGTCATAGGATAGATTTACTTTTACCTTTTGAGAGTTCTCCACACAAATTTCCAAAGTGGCCGCAGCAGTTTACAATCTCAGCAACAGTGAATGAGTGTTTCCTTTTCCCACATTCTCCTCAACATTTGTTCTTGGTTGTTTTGTTGATATTTGTTCTTCTGACTAATGTAAGATGACATCTCAGAGTTGTTTTGTTTTACATTTTCCTAATTCCTATGGATGATGAATGATCTTTGAGATATTTATTAGCCATTTTTTTCTTTTAACAATTCTCCATTCAGATCTATAGCCCTTGGTTTATTTATTGTTTGAGTTATTTTTTTCTTTTTTGAGTTATTTTTATATTCAGGATATTAATACTTTCTCAGATGTATTGTGTCAGAAATTCTCTCTCACTCTATGGACTTCCTCTTCACTTGATTGATTGTTTCCTTAGCTGTATGAAAGCTTTTTTAGTTAGTTTTATGAGGTCCCACTTGTCAATTACTGCAGTCAAATGACTTAATGATGCAACTAAAACATTGGAAAAACAAGAACAAACAAAACTAAAATCCCTTTGATGGTATGAAATAATTAAAAAAAATATGAGAGCAGAAACTATTGAAATAGAAACAAACGAATAAACAAAAAATACAAAGAATCAACAAATATAAGAGCTGGTTCTTTGAGTAAATAAATGTCAATAGACCTTTGAGTGAACTAACTAAAAGAAAAAAAGAAATGGCCCATATTAACATTGAGCTAACCAAAAGAAAGAAAGAAATGGCCCGTATTAATAGAATCTGAAATGAACATGGAAACATTACCAAAAACACCAAATAATTTCAGAATATTTAAAATGAATATTTTAAAATTCATCAAGTTAGAAAATCTAAGAGTAATGTTCAAGTTTCTAGATTTGTCTGAACCATCAAAATTAAACCAGGAAGAAATCAACAGCACAAACAAACTCATAACAAATGAGAAGATTGAAACAACAATAAAAAGCTTTACAACTACAAAAGCCCCAGGCCTAGATGGGCTTAAAGCAGAATTCTACCCAACATGAAAGGAGACCCATAACCAATTCTTCTTAAATTATTCAACAGAAAGAAAAAAAGAAGAAAAGAAGAAAGGAAGGAAGAAAGAAGAAAGGGAAGAAAGACTTCCAAACTCCTTATAGGAAGCCAACATTACTACACTTTAACCTGGTAAACTCACAACAGAAAAAGGAAGCTAGATGCCAATAGTCATGATAAAAACAGGTAAAAAAATTTCAATAAGATACTTGCAAACAATCACAGGCATATATTAAAAAGATTTTTGACCAAGTTGGTTTTATCATGAAGATGTGGAGATTGTTCAACATACACAAGTCAATCAATGGAATAACATAAATAACTTAAAGACAAAAGTCACACAATCATCTCAAGAGATATAGAAAAAGCATTTGACAAAATCCAACATACCTTCATGATAAATAAAGACAAATATTACATGATCATCTCAATAGAAGCAGAAAAGCCTTTAACAAAATCTGACATGCCTTCATGATAAAAGTCCTAGAGAGAGTACAACTGGAGGGAACATACCTCAATATAATTAAGGCTATATATGACAAACCCACAATAATCTCCAAAGTATAGAAAACTTGAAGGAATCCCTTTAAAATCACAAGGAGACAGAATTGTCCACTATCCCTACTTTGTTTCATTTTAGTGCTGGAAGCCCTAGCTAGAGCAATAAGACAAGAGAAGGAAACTGAATGGATACAAAATAGGAAAAGAGGTCAAGTTGCTAATATTTGTAGATTATATATTATGAAGAAGAGATCCTAAAAAATTCCACAAGAAAACTTTTAGAAATGACCAACAAAATGAGCAAAATGGTAGGATACAGAATTAACTTGCAAAAATCAGTAAGTTTACTTTTTTAAAAACACATACAATAATCTTTTTTTTTTTTTTTTACATTCTGACCACAGTTTCTTCTCCCTGCTTTCCTCCCAGTACCTCCCATCCACCTTGTCTGACTGCCCCCTCCACTCCTCCTAGGTTTCTGTTCAGAAAAGCACAGACCTCCCGTGGATATCAATAAAATATGGCATATCAACTTCAGCAAGACTAAGCACCTCCCCTTGTATTAAGGCTGGACAAGGTGACCCAGAATGAGGAGAAGGTTCCCAAAAGTTAACAAAAGAGTCAGAGACAGTCCCCACTCTTACTGTAGGAGTCCCACAAGAAGACTCAGTTACACAATTGTAACATACATGCAGAGGGCCTAGGTCAGTCCCAGGAAGGTCCCTGGTTGTTGTTCAGTCTCTGTGAGACTCTATGAGAGGCAGAGGAGTCAAGGACACACAACAAAATCCACAGAAGCAACAGCTTTCCTTTACATCACAGAAAACACTCTGAGAAGAAGGCTGTTAATACAGTTGCATTTATAAAGCTTAAGAGAAAATAAAATATCTGAGAATAGACCTAACCCCAAAAGCGAGAGACTTCAACAATGGAAACTTTAAATCTCTGAAGAAAGAGATAAAAAAAATGGCTAGAATATAGAAAATAACCTCATAGTCATGGATAAGTAGAATTCATATAGAGAACATGACCATTATACCAAAAGTCATTTACAGGTTCAATGCAATTACAATCAAAGGCCCCATCACATGCTTCACAGAAACAGAAAAACCCATCTTAAAATTCATATGGAAATACAAAAGAACCTTGTGCTGTGGAATGTTCTGTATGTTAAATGTGTTGCTCTAATTGGTTAATAAATAAAACACTGGCCAGTAGCCATGCAGGAAGTATAGGCAGGACAAGGAGAGAGGAGATTTCTGGGAAGTGGAAGGCTGAGGCAGAGAGATGCTGCCAGCCGCTGCCATGACAAGTGGGATGTAAGGCACCAGAAGCCACGAGCCACGTGGCAACTTATAGACTAATAGAAATGAGTTAATTTAAGATATAAGAACTAGATAACAAGAAGCCTGCTGCGGCTATACAGTTTGTAAGCAATATAAGTCTCTGTGTGTTTACTTGGTTGGGTCTGGGCAGCTGTAGGACTGGCGGGTGAGAGAGATTTGTCCTGACTGTGGACCAGGTAGGACCAGAAAAACTCCAGCTACAACCTTGATAGCCAAAAGAATCATGAGCAAAAAGAGTAATGCTGGAAGAATTATCATTCTGGATTCAAGACATACTACAGAATCATAGTAATAAAAAATATGCTACCAGCACAACACAGAAATGTAGACCAACAGAACAAAAGGGAAGACCCAAACATGAGTGCATGTAACTATAGCTATACATATTCGACAAAAATGCCAAAAAACATACACTGCAGGAAAGACAGCATCTTCAACAGATCATGCTGGAAAAATTGGACTTCCACCCGCAGAGGAATGCAGACAAATTTGTATCTATCACCTTGTACAAAAACTAACTCCATCTAGATTAAAAAAAAAAAAAAAAAAAAAACTCAATGTGAAACTGATAGAAAACATAAGCAATACCTACAGGATATAGGTACTGGGAAGGACTTTTATCTATAAGAGTTCCCATAGTCTTTAAAGTTCTAAATAATGAAAAGGACAAGTGCAGATCTCTTCCAAGATTCAAACAATCTCTTAATTGCAAGATTCTATTAAATAAAAACAAGTTTTGATTCACAGTTCTAATATAGAGTGGTGCAGAATAAAGATTCTTATTCCAAATGGGAATGGTGGGGACATAGCAGGAAATGATCAAACAAAAGCAAGACCAAATTTCAGCAGTACAAACACTAAATTCTGCTCTGTGTCTAGTATCTGGGGCTCAAGACAGAGTTTTCTGGGTCCAAAGCACTTGAATAGTCCCACTCTACCATCTGTGCTACTTGCAGTGTACGTAGCCTTTCTATCGGTACATCTCCGCTTGACTCCATGCTTTACTCAGCATATGCCCCGTGGTCCTGACATTTCTAACATCTACTGAAACTTAAGCTTCACCTTCACAACTTCATACAATGCCTTCTTGTGTCCTCTTTGCAAGAACTCTGACTCTATCACATACTGCCAGCTTCAGTGACTGACTAGAATCAAGACTGAATGACACCCTCAATCCGGCCTTATTTATAGCTGCAAAATAAGTGTTACATGCATGTTTGTGGCAAACTGATGCTACAAGCTCAGGATCTAACTCATTCTCATTGGAAAACAATGATATTAGCTTCTATATGCTGAAATAATTCCCATGCAGTTACTTTCAAGGAGCAAGGAACCACTTCATCAGCATTTCCAAGTTTAGTCTTTGTCCTTTCAAATGATTCAGATTTTCACAAGATGAAGACCTTAATGGGGAGATCTTGTAGTCAGCACAGGCACCTCATTGTCCCAGTGCAAAGCATCATGATTTCACTCTGATGGATCTAATACGTCTAATAGTTATACCTGCCTTCAAACTTGTCTTAATAGAGATTCATTGTTTCATGGTCTTTTCCTTGAGTGACTTCACATTTTTAATCATTCTGCTGGACTTTTTGCATCTTTCCTCTTTTTTATTGTAGACCTAGATGAATACAGTAACAGGAGCCATTTCCTAGCCTGAATCTTATTCTGCCTTTGAAATATCCTCTGCCAAGTGAAGAAGTCTACTAGTTAGGACATGTGAAAAATGTAGCCAGATTCTTTGTGAGAATATCACACAAATGACCTCTACCCCAGTTCCAGACAGGGTCCTTATTCCCCTCTGAAACCACATGAACTAGCTCTGTTGTCTATACTTAAAGTTCTTTTCAGCTTTCAAATCCACAAGACATGTGCCATGTCTGCACCCTTTAATGGTTGAAGAGTGTAGTCTCATCGGATTTCAGAATTTCAAGAAAAACAGAGGTGGAATTGGAGACTTTCTCCATAGAAAAGAAAAATACAATTGATAACCTGTTTTGTTTTGTTTTGGATTGTTTAATTTTATTTGCTAATTACATAAAAGTTAAAAGTCTAAAGCATATCATCTTTTTGGGGGTGTGGTAGAGCCCTAAAAATCTCAGAATCATTGACAGTTCTCTCTTAGCATTTCATGTCCCAGTAAAAGGGACATAAACTCTGCTGGAGACATTTCAGATTCTATGAAGCAGTTTTTAAAAATGCCATATCCATGAAAAACCCCTATTGAGTTTTCTCCCTAGCTGCAGTGTGTGAAGAATGCTTGCTGTATAATTTTAGGTTGTATCTCAATAATATCCGAGAGCAGTCAAAAGCATAGTGCCCTAGCTCCCTGGCAGGCAGCTCTGCTCTTGCTGAGTTCTTTGGGCTTAAATATAAACTCAGCCACTGGGCGTTTTTCTAACTGATAGGATCTTGCCTAACATACAGAATTTCTGCTTTCTCCACTAATTCAGCACAGGGAAAGGTCCACAATGCACAGTTCTAAGAAAAGGTAATGCTTTAATAATCATATATCCTCAAATGTTTGGGGGGTAAATAAAAAGTATGTGGTTTTAGACTGTAGTATTTTATACAGTGCATTCCATGAAAGACTACTCCATAATAGCTTGGTAGTAGCTGTTTGTTTACCCTCTCCTCACCAACAAAATTCATGTACATCAAAAAGATTTTTAGAACTGTGAAGCTGAATTCAAACTAAATGAAATTCGTTATCATATGACTTTCAGATTGTATTCTGGTAGATAGCACTGTGAAATTCCAAGTGGGAAATATAATTTCACCTTATTTATAACACATTTAACATGAGACAGAGTGATTTATTCACAGATTGAGCTGTGTGAACTGCTGGTGAGGCTGGTGTCAATCATAGAGCAGCTGACTGAAGAGGAGGGAACTCTTTCTGAGCAGGGAAACATACCTTTGCAGCTCCAGATATCTAAGGAAATGGAGACCTCTGATTTTAAAACAGGATTCCTGGTGGATAAGGTTGTCATAGAAACATTTGCTTTTGGATACTCTAAATCTAGGTATCTGTGTCGTTAGGCATTTGAGGCTTTTATCTGGAAAAATCAGCAGGATTTATTAATTTCCACTTTTTTTTTTTTTTTTTTTACAGTAAACTCATGTTCAGGTTCCCTGAGTCTTATTTCTTTTTCATTCCTCCCTTTTCATTATAGAAATAAAAATGAGCAACAAGGTAATTAAGATGGTGACTACTTGAAAACACTCAATATTCCAATTACTTACTAACTCAAATTAGGAAGTCTTGACAGTCACACTAAGTTATAAAATGTAAAAATAAAAAAATAAAAACAGTGGATTTCTTAGAAAAGTTGGCTTTGATGTTCATGATTGGACTAAACTAAGAAAGCACACAATATAAGATTAACTGAAGTATTAGGGTTGTTTTTTTCTTTTCCATTTTCCATAGCTATTAGTTTAATTTCCTGTGTTGTGTATACATGTGGGAGTGAGAATACAAACTGAATTTGGAAACATTATATTTCACTTAAGCAATCCAATTACAAATCACAATTCTTGCAGATATCTGCAGTAGGCTGTGAAAATGGCATAAGTCTCAGCCCCTTCTGTCATCATTGTCTTTGTCAAAGCTTCTGGGGACCCCCTATTGTAAAATCAAAGAACAGCCTCGTGACTTGATTTGACTAATGAGAAATCAACAAGCATGAAACTGTTGGAAAAGCGCTTGTGAAAGCACTATGTGCAGGCTGGTCTGCTCTGAGAGTGGAAAGGTTTGAGGGGTAGAGCTGAGTCTGTGCAATCTGGACCACAGGATAGTGCTGGGGGATGTCTTTCTGTATGCTATGAATACATGTTGCTCCCATTGGTTAATAAATAAGCTGCTTTGGCCTATGGCAAGGTAGCTTAGAGGAAGGCAGGAAATCCAAGACACAGACAGGAAAAGGAGAGGCAGATGCAGAGAAGATGCCATCCCTCCCATCCAGGGAGAGCATGTAATGGCACACAGGTAAAGCCAGGGAACACATGGTGACATGTAGATTAATAGAAATGGGCTAAGTTTAGTTATAAGAGCTAGCTAACAAGAAGCTTGAGCCATAGGCCATGGCCATACAGTTTGTAATTAATATAAGCCTCTGTGTGATTATTTTATAAGCATCTGCACAACTACAGATGGAAAAAATTCATCCTGACTGCAGAGCAGGAATGGAGAAATTTCCGACTACAGGATTGTTGGTTGTCAGCATGAGTGAACCTATCTTATTCTAAACAGTAAGGGGCCACTTGAGGCTTTGACTTCTTAGTCCTATTACTCCTGGGAGCCATAGGTAATTGAAGCAAGATCTTTAGAGTAACTCTGATGAACCTCATTCTTTTACACAAGCTCATTTTATTTAGCAAATTCTTCAGGAGAACTGAATTCATCTTTGGACTCGATCTAAGCAGCTTTGTAGCCCTGAAGAAATCATAACCAGAGTTTTAGGGCCTTCCTTGGTAAAGGAGGTCATTTTCATTATTTATATTCAATTGTTATTTATTTATCTATAGATACTACATACATTTTATTATACTTATAACATCATATAAATTTTTTTGTTATGGTAAGTAATATAAATTTTTTTTGTTATGGTAAGTCATGACCAGATAGAACACTTGGGGAGTAAAAAGGCAGTTATATAGACAGCTATGGATTTGGGACTTTTTTATATAAAGAAATATATTTCTCTGTACATTGCGTGCTCTCAAAAAATGAATATATAAAAACTGATTGCTACTCAAGATTGACATATCAGTAAACATTATCAAATGATGTTTAAGAGAGGATATAATCAACAAATAGGCAGATAGAGTCTTATCACATAAAGATAAGAAAGTAAAAGAGGCAACCAGGTCACCTAGAAGATGTGTTTGCTGTACAGCAGGATCAGACCCTGTACAAATATTACATTCATGAGAGGAGTCACTACTGGTAGAAAAAGTACATTACAGAATCAAGAGTGACATGGAATGCACTTTAGAGTGAGCTACAAATACTATCATTAAATATAATAATATATATAATACATATATATATAATATAATAATACATAATAATATAAATAAAATAATCTGCTAATAAGAACAAAGGCAGTTGGAGTAACATGGTTAAAATGTCTGGTATATACAATCAGTTATAGTAGCTACCTTCATTCATGGGTTCCTTTCCACTTACTGTTTTAGGTACAAATGGTTGATTGGTATCCAAAAATAAAGGAAAAATTCCAGATATAAACAACTGGTAAGTTTTTAATTGTACACATCTGAGTATCATGTGACATCACTCATTCTCTTCCATTCAAAGTCATTTCTTTATGCAGTATCTACATGGTAGATGGGACCTGCCTACTGCTTATTTAGTACCCATTTAAGTGATCACATCAACTGTACACAAATACTCATATTTAAGGAGCCCTAACATCCTAACCTCATGGTGTGTTGTATGCTCATGTCCTGGTTGGTATTTTGTCAACAATCTTATAAATCACTTCAACATATTTGCTCATTTTTTAAAATTAGTACTATTTATTTTGGGAGTAGAAGTTGGATTTGAATATAGGGCCTCATACATGCTACAGAAGCATTCTATTACCAAGCTATCTATTAAATTAATAGCTATCTATTAAAATAATAGCTATTCTATTGCACCTCTAGCCTTATTTTGCCCATTTTATTATTGAACACTCAATGGAAATTTTTACTAAAACCAGTAAGACATGTCCAGTTTATCAGGAAATCAGGATTGTCTATGTTTTTATTCCTTCTATAATTACAACTATATTTTTTGTTTTATAATAACTTTTAGATTTTTCTGGAAAGGGCATTAAATACCTCTTTTGTGTTAATCAGTAAGAATCTGCTGTGCAAGTATTCTAATAAATCAGTACATTTCCTGCAGGTGTAATTAATTATGGGAGCCTCTGCTCTATATAAAGGGCCTACTGAACCCCTTCAGAAGCTTGATATTGGTTTTATTCTTCCTAGATTGTTTATTCTTAAGAAAAAGCATAAACAAAAGTAACAAAACAAAGAATGAATTCCTGTTTACAAGGGAAGTGGCATTGAGAGACATCTTGGACACCAATAGTTCTTGCAAAATATTTTGATGATCTAAGTGTAAATGGCTCAGAAGCATATGGAATACATTTCCCAGGAAAGACTTAGGCCTAAAAATTAAGGAAAAAAATTCAACCAAACTGGGTTTTGTGTTTGGTAAATAGTTCAAGACAAATGATGAATCCCAGTTATGGCCAATTTGGTCCTTTCTTAATAAAATGTTGTGTGCAGGCCATTTTATAAGCTCTGTTCTGTCAGTTGCTCCTGTTCTAGACACAAGAACCCCACAGTCCTTTAAACCTGGACATTGGAGGTGGAGGCATTAAGTATGGCTCAGCAATGCAAGTAACAGTAATCAAATTAGCACAAACATAGCTTACTACAAGATTTATTGTTGTTCTACAGAGACCAGTTCACATCCGCTGTCAACAGCTGCATCGACTTCTTTCTTGGGTGTAATTAAAGGCTCCTGGCTAAAGTGTCCACAATATGGTGCACATCATTTGCTCTTTTAAAACAGTTATATGTGATCAAAAAATATCTTTGTCTTCTTACATAGAAATCCACATTAGCTAAATTGACTGTCTCTCTAGCTTCAGACCTAGGTCACTCTCCCCAACACTCTTCCTTGTCCTTAAGTAGACAACAAACCCTTTCAAGCACTTTAAGGGGAAGGAGCCCTGGAACTCCGAGTGCTGATCCCAAAGCAAATGTTTCTTCTGTTAGCAGACACTGCCCTGCCAGGGACTTAGTGGCTCTCAAGATAACATCTGCTCTGGGCTCAGTGTTCCCAGAAATGATTCTCACAAGTAACACAGTGTAGAGAGATGACACTATAAAATAAGACAACATTGTACCGAGTGTGGTTTTTTTGCTTTTTGTTTCTTTGTTTTGTTTTTAAGGGTTATAAAGAGTGAGAGTAAGGACTGAAATCTAGTTCAGTGGCAGAGAACTTGTGTAACATGTGGAAGACCTTGGGTTTCATCCCCAGCACCCCCCTACACACACACACACACACACACACACACACACACACACACACACACACACTGTTCCTTATGGTCTGGAGAATTATCTAAAGTAATGTATTTTATTTTGAGTGAGGAGTTAATTAAGTACACAGTAAGCAAGGTAAAAGAATAAATGTTAGATATCTATCTATAAGATGAGTAGATGATAGTATGGCAGTTTGGATGGGAATGCTTCACATAGATGCATACATTTGCATGCTTAGTCTCCAGCTAATGAACTATCTGGCAGTATTAGGAGGTGTGGCTTCCCTTTTCCATTACAGGCAATTTTATACCATGGGATAAACAACAGAATCAATTGCTGGAAATGGTTCACCTTCCAGCTGTTCTTCAGTTTCAGAGTTAGGGGGACAGCCCATACCCAGCCAAAGAGGCCTAGAGGATACTTTGAAAAAATAAACATGCTTGAGTCAAAAATGGAGGAACTCAGCCCTTCTGACAGATCCAGCTTCTCAGTGAGCTCAAACAGAACATGACTCAGCATTTCTTGTCTGCTCTCTGGAAGCAAGTCCAGGCCTCCTTTGAGGGGAGAGCAGAGGCTGTGGATATCTGTATGCTGTGAATGTGTTGCTCTGATTGGTAAATAAATAAAGTGCTAATTGGCCAGTAGCCAAGCAGGAAGTATAGGCAGGACAAAGAGAGAGGAGAATTCTGGAAACAGGAAGGCTGAGTCAGGAGATGCTGCCAGCTTATGCTGTGAGAAACAAAATGTGAAGGCAAAATGGGGAAAAGGTACCAAGCCACATGGCTAAACATAAATAAGAATTATGGGTTAATTTAAGTGTAAGATCTAGTCAGTAATAAGCCCGAACCATTAGGCCAAGCAGTTTTAATTAATATATATATATATATATATATAATATATATATATATGCACATGACAATATAGCAAAACAATGTACAGTACACACACACATACATGTGTGTGCAAACACACAGCACCTGCATAAACACAAGAGTATTAATATGATATAGATGTCTACTTGGTTTGTCTTACAAAATTCTCTGCAGATAGAGTGGATGGTAACTATTAGTATTGAACAGATCTTTAGAAACTGGAAAAATTCTCCACAATTGAGTTTTCTTCAAAATACATTTTATAAATGATACTTCTAAATGCTTTAAAAAAAACTGCTGATCATTTAATACTAATATTTCTTTCACTTCAAACTTTCTATCTGTTACTTTAAATGATTTTGAAAAAAAACTTGCCAGGACAACTTAAAGAAAGGATGATTCATCTGAACAAAGCATTCATTGTTTCAATGAGCTGCTGTGGGCCAGTGTGGTGGTCAGAGCAGCTCTTATTACGATAGGCCAAGGAGAAGAGAAAGGAGAATGCCGAATACCAGCATTCCGCTCACTTTCTTCTTTTACCTGTTTTAGTCTTTCTGCATCCACATCCCACTGGACAGCGCCAATCACATTCAGAGTGGGTCTTCTCTCCTCCGTTGATCCTTTCTAGAAACCACTCACAGATACATTTGTAGGTGTGCTTCCTCCATTCTTGATTTTCAGTCCAATAAAGTTAGCAATGAAGATCAATCTTCACAGAACCTATAGTAGTTTGAAACAAATTGGCCCCCAAAAGGAGTGGCATTATTAGGAAGTATGGCTTTGTTGGAGTAGGTATGGTTTTGTTGACACAAGTATGGCCTTGTTGGAGAAAGTGTGTTACTGTGGGAATGGACTTTATATATAAGATATATACACAAGACAGATAAAAGGTGTTTAAATAGAGTTGATACACAACAGATCTCATATACACTCAAGCCACACCCAGTGCTTCAGACTACTTCCTGTTGCTTGTGAGTTGAGATGTAAGAACTCTCTACTCGTTCTCTAGTACCATGTCTGCCTACATGGTTCCTTGCTTCCCACCATGACAATAATGGACTAAAACTCTGAACTGTAAGTGAGTCACCCCAATTAAATGTTTTCATTCATAAGAGATGCTGTGGTCATGGTGTCTCTTCATAGCAATAGAAATCCTCACTAAGACTATATCAAAACACAATCTCTGTATTAAATGTCACTTCTTCAGTACCACATCTTTCTCACCCAACTATCTTCTTCCTCTAAGATCAATTAAATAGAAGAAAGGCAAAAGAATTTAAGATGAGAAGCCCAAGGTTGTATCTTGACTCTTCTAAGTAGAGAAAGGAATAGGGAGAGTGATAACTAACATGAAAGATGTTTCAAAAAAGTCATGTAAACCTACTGTAGAGACTTCCTAAGATATATACACAAGACAGATAAAAGGTGTTTAAATAGAGTTGATACACAACAGGGAAATGATGCACCTCATCTGCTAAACACTGCAGACTGAAAGATAAAAATAAAAGGAGTGGTTTACCTCATTTAGAGGTGTTGGTTATTGAGGTCCCCTAGATCCTGTACATGGAAGGATATTGCCAGTGCCCATGGTTTTCTCCAAGATTTATCAGGAAGACCCTGTTGCTGAAGACACAACACATTTTCATACTAGACCTTGAGAAATCACTATGGTAATGAATTGGAAGCTTTATCCCTATGTGATACCTTTTATAGTAGGAGAAGGTGCTATTCACACTATTGGTGGAGATAAGCAATCATAGTCTTACCCATTACCTGTGAACCTTTTGAAGTACAACTGGCCTGGTAAGACATTCACCCTTACATAATAGCGGCAGAAATACCAGGGAGTAACAAATTGCTTTCTGATTAGATTTAAGTCTTATTACAGAAGTTGACCTAGACCTAGCTAGATCTAGAATGGATGAATATTAAGGACAAATCCTGTTGCTAGATAGGTCATATGTCTTAGAGAAGAACCTACTACTATTACTCTGCTAAATTGATATAGTTTTAAATCAACTCTTACTGGCTTATGATTATACCAATAAATTAGTGCATCTCTCATCTGAAAAGCGTCTTCCTCATCAGAAAAGCTTCTTTTGGCAGTGGTTGATGATTAACACAAAACCCATGACTGATAAAGGTACAGAGAACAAGTCACTGTAGAGTGCTCAGCCTTAAATGGGACATCTGTATCATACCCCTTCTTTGCAAGGTTCAGGGACCTTTGCAGAGGAGAAGGTAGTAAGATTGTAAGAGGCAGGGGTGGCAGATAACAAGGAAACAATACTTTTCAGACACAGTAGTGGGATTGCACATATGAGTTCACATCTGTTGGGACATTATGCACAAGACTGTATGCTTGAGCCAGACAAATTCTCAGCATGGAGAAGGGAGGTAGACATGAAATCTCACCCCTAATTGTGGAACTGTTGGCAACTGATAGCTGTTGGAGCAATCAGTTTTCTTTAATGGGGTGGCCCCTGGTGGATTGACCATCCTTTAGCTGAAGGCCACATACACAAGAGTGTATAAGCAGCACCAACTCTACTTGACAGGTTTAAAACTATAAAAGGAGGACATGATGTTGTGTTTGTAGGTAAGAGCCTTTGGAACTGGGAGGATCATGGCGATATGATAATCACTATTGTTACATGTATATGTGCATAAATACAATCTGCTGTGTCTATTTAGTATTGTTTCTGTGTCATTTCAGTGCTGACCACTTGGTATTTGACAAGCCATTAAAGGGCTTATTCCTGGGAAAGACTATTTCTTTTTCTCTCAACACTTGGTTGCCTGTAATTCTATGTCTAGGGGTGGGGTCCCTGGGATATTTCCCCATTTTGTGCTGTTATATCTATTGATGCTGTACTTGTTCAGATCTTATTTAGGCAGCCATGCTGCTGAAGTGTCATAGCTGCAACTTCTCTGTCATTTCTAGGTGACATAATCTGACAGTAGATTATGGTCCTCTGGCTTTTATAATCATAACATCCCTTCTTTTGAAATGTTCCCTGAGCCTTGGGCTCAACATTGGGCTGTAAACATACCAACTGGAGGTGGTCCTCCATAATCAGTTGTTTGCAATTTGACCAGTTATGGCCTTTTTGTGGTGGTCTCCATTTGTTGCCACAAGAAGCTTCTTTGATGAGGGGTGACAGCTATACTTGTCACTTATCCTTGGGTAAAGAATAAATACTTTGAGTGAATTTTGGAATTATGCTTGTTTAGTAAAGTGGTAATAGTAGTTTACCTAAGTACCATGACCGCAGTAGCCCTGGGTAGTTAACTGTGTTTGCAGTACAAGGACAGATTACCCTATTGTTGAGCAGATAGTAAGTTCAACTAGACAGCTATTATCTACTGCAAAAATATGAATGCTATTATTATCCCCTTATGTATATCCTGCCATACTGGGTCATTCAACTCCTCTGACCAAAACAGAGGTAAGTATCTTTCACCACATTCACAAGTGTGAATAGGCATCTACATGAGGAGATAGATATGTTAACCAGTTTAATTTAATAATTTTAAAATAAACATATATGTCAAAATTTGATGTTTGGAACTATACGTATATAGAATATAATCATCCAAGTTTTAAAGAATATTCAGAGGTAACTTTCTGAAGCTTATCTTTGAAGGAAGAATATATCTACTCAAAATATTTTTGACTCTTGTAATTTTAAATATTCAGCTTGATAATCTTGACCAGATATGGAAGATGTACATTTTATGTACATACATGCACACACACACACACACACACATACACACACACACACAGAGAGAGAGAGAGAGAGAGAGAGAGAGAGAGAGGTGTAGAGAGACAGAGATATATTTTCAATATACTAAAGAGTTTTAATATTCACTTAAGATTAAGTTAAAAACTTTCAAAATTGTTTGAAGTCCTTAGAGATTTTTACCAATTATCAAAACAGTTAACCTCATTAGATAAATATACATGACAGCTATTATTTTTTAAAGTAAAGATGTATTAGTGAGTGTTAGCCATCATGGAGTTTTCAGCATAGAAGAATGAACAAAATTAATTCTATAACCATGTAAGAACTCAATAATCATATTCAAAAGCATATATGAAATTTGACATAGTCATGTAGATAAAAAAAATGTGAGGATAGAGAATAATGCTGATGAAGTACATTGCAGTAGTACAAACTACAGTTTACATTGGATTTGGGAGTGATTGATGAAAGTTGAGAAAAACATTCCAGCAATAAGACTGATCAGGAGCAAAGGCCCTCTAGTGGAGTAAGAAGCCCACGGAACATGACAAGGTAAAGGAGCAGAAACACATTGACATGGTGACCTTTGGCATTAAAAAGTCTGGAGATGAAATTCAGGAACTGTATCAATGAAGTTATTCTTGTAACTGTTTGTGGTGGTTGATCTTGACAACTTGACAGGATTTAGACTTGCGTTAGAAACAAACCTCTGGGGGTCTCAGTGAGAGACAGAAGGATCCCCAGGACATGTTGGCTAGCCAACTTAGCTGAATTGGTGAGCTCCAGACTTGGGGAGAGATCCTAGCTCACAAAGTAAGGTAGAAGAGCAGGGAGCAGAGTGGCAGAGCTGAAACATCCTGGGCCTCCACCACAGAGGTTCAGAGGTCAGAAACATCCTGCATGGAAATACTTTGTTTGGGGCCAGCAAGAGAACGGTTACGGTTGAGTTTAATATCAACTCACCACAAGTTAGAGTCATCTGAGTAGGGAGCCTCACCTGAAAAACTGTCCTAATTGACGTGAGAAATGCCCTCAGGTAGAGCCCAGATAAAAAGGCTGTGTCAGAGGAGTTTGCTCTGGCCTCTTGACCCCGAGTTGATTTACCCTGTTGCAAGCTACTGTTTCCTTTACTGACTCAGCTTTTCCAAGCTTTCCTTGTGAAATAGGGATCAGCATCTCCCCTGAAGCTTCCAATCTTCCAGCTGCAGATTGGGACTACTGAAGCACTCAGTATTGTAGACTTAGTAGTCATGGGTCATTGCCCCTGCCAGAGAGAGACAGCTATCATGGGACTGTTTCAACTGTTGATGTTCCTAAGTGCAAGAATTAAGTACCAGGTTCCCAATGTCTCAGGTGTGATTTGCTATCAGTATTTTTATTTTTTTTCCTTTTATTTTATTTTACAATACCATTCAGTTCTACATATCAGCCACGGATTCCCTTGTTCTCCCCCCTCCTGCCCCCTCCCTTTCCCCCAGCCCACCCCCTATTCCCACCTCCTCCAGGGCAGAGCCTCCCCCAAGGACTGAGATCAACCTGGTAGACTCAGTCCAGGCAAGGCTGAGGGGCCCCCAGCTAGATCAGGCCCTCTGAATAGGTGAGGCAGTTGATTGGCTTGATCTGTTTGGGAGGCATCTAGGCAGTCGTACCGGGTCCTGTGCTCATTGCATAAGTTGGCTGTTTGAAACCTAGGGCTTATGCAGGGACACTTGGCTCAGTCTGGGAAGAGGCTGCTATCTATTTTAAAAGCTCACTTTGCACACTCTCACTCTCTCTCTCTCTCTCTCTCTCTCACACACACACACACACACACACACACACACACACACACACACACACACGTTTTTATCCCCCTTGATTCTGTTATTCTAGACAACCTGACTAAAACAGGCCAGCAAGATAGATCAAGTGGGGGAACACTTACTGCCTAGCTTGATGACCGGAGTTTGATCTCTGGAGTCTCCAAGGAAAGAGAGAACTTATTCCCACAGGCTGTTCACTGACTTCCACATGTATGCTGTCACACACACACACACACACACACACACACACACACACACACAATGTGCACACCTACGACATGTATACACACATACAAATAAACAAAATATAAAAAGGAGTAAGTGAAGTTGTGTGGCAGCATTCATTTCTCTCTTGGCTGCAATGTGAGCAGCTACCTCAAGCTCTTGTCATGTGATGGGCGGTACCCTCAAACCATCCACTGGAATAAACCCTTTCTTCCTTGCGCTGCTTTGGTCAGGTGTTTCCTGCAACAATGGGCAGAGAACTGGTACCTAAAAGTATGGCTGTTGTTGAAATAAGCCTGGCCACGTGCTTCCTAATCTAGCTTTTAAGAGGAATCTGAATATTTTGCAGTTATGAGTTACAAAACCCTGGGATATAGTAAGTAGAACTTAATGACCCTTTTGGGTGAGATCTTGGATGACATGAATGCTGACAGAAACAGAGAGTAGAGGCCCAGATCATGAGGTTTCAGAGGTGAGCATGGATGCTGTTTGGAACTGTGCTAAACGCCATTTTGCATGATATTCTGGTAATGAATCTGGCTACATTCTGTCTACATCCTGAGAACTTAGGGAGGCTGCATGTAGAAGCAATGGGCTAATTTGCTTGATGGAAGACAACATTCAGGCTTGGCTATGGCCATTGCTTGCTTATTTCATGTAAGTCTACAGTGACAGTGGTACATGTGAAAACCATGAATTTTGTAAGCAGTCTGCATGCTTACAGTTTTAGACAAATGACTAAATTGGTGCAGAAGACAAAATATCTATTATTAATATGGAGATTTATACCACTACAAAAAATGTCTTCTTGCATCGGGACAATAGGGAAGTACCTGAGAACAAAATTCAAGTGGAGCCTGAGCTGGGAATGCTCCTTAAATGATCCCCGCTAGAACACAGCCCTAAATGAAAGCTTCTAGAAATGACCAATACTTAGAGCAAATAGGAAGGATATAAAGTCAATTTAGAGCTCGAGCACATACACCCAAATTGGCATGATACAGAGAAGATTTAGCATGGCCCCTGAGCAAAAGCTGCTCACAAAAATCAGTAACCTTTCCACACACACACACACACACACACACACACACACACACACACTCACTCAGAGAGAGAGAGAGAGAGAGAGAGAGAGAGAGAGAGAGATGGAAGCACATCGATTCATTGAAGCTTCAAAATGCACCTAAGAATAAGACCTCCATAAAAAGAAAACCTCCCTGAAGAAAAGATTATGTAAGCGTCTAGGACAGCAATTCTCCACCTTCAGGTTGAGACTCTTTGGGGCCTAGAACATCCCTTTCACAAGGGTTCCAGATCCAATACTTATATTATTATTTATAACAGTAGCAAATGACAGGAAATAGCAACAAAAATAATATTATGGCTGGGGGTCACCACAACATGAGGAACTGTATTAAAGGGCTGCAGCATTAGGAACGTTGAGAACCATTGCTCTAGATAACAGAAAGACCTCCTTTTTTCATGGATTGATAAATTAACATGTAAAAATTACCATCTTTGATGACTAATCTTGATTGTCAAGTAGACTACATCTGGAATCAATGAAGACTCAAGCTGTTGTACATTCCTGTAAAGGATTTTCTTTTTTTATTTTATCTTATTTTTATTATTTTTTGAGACAGACTAGATCTCATTATGTACTACTTTGTACCCTGTCTGGCCTGGAACTCACTGTGTAGATTAAGCTGCCCTTGAACTGTCTGCTTTTGCCTCTCAAGCACTGAGCTTAAAAGTGTGCACCACTCAGTCCTGCTGAGAGATTTTCTCTTTTCTTTTCTTATTTTATTTTTTTATTATTAAGAAATACTTTATTCATTTTATATACTAAATGTAATGTGAATCTTAAAAGGTCATATGCTGTGGATATCACTCTATATAAATAAAACACTGATGGCCAGTGACCAGGCAGGAAGTATAGGCGGGACAAAGAGAGAGGAGAATTGGGGAAACAGGAAGAAGGAGGAGACACACTGCAGCCACTGCCAGGATAAGCAGCATGTAAAGACGCCAGTAAGCCACCAGCCACGTGGCAAGGTATAGATTTATAGAAATGGGTTAATTTAAGATAAAAAACAGTTAGCAAGAAGCCTGCCATGGCCATACAGTTTATAAATAATATAAGCGTCTGAGTGATTATTTTATACGTGGATTGTGGGACTGACTGCGGGGCTTGGTGGAGCTTGGAGAGAAGCCCTCCAGCAATAGTCATATTAATAAAAACAAACCTGGAGCCAGATATTGGAGTGAATACTAAAAGATCAGAGACAGAACACGCCACATCCAACCTACCTTGCCAACTTCTCAGCCTATTCTGTTTCCAGGAATCCTTGGACTGGAAGCCTCTGAATCCTCACCCGAATGGATCTCAGCTGAACTACTGTTAAAAGCTAAAAGCTTAAAAATTCTCTAGTTCCTGTTCCTCACGCCCTATATACCTTTCTGCTTCCTACCATCACTTCCTGGGATTAAAGGCATGTGTCACCATGCCTTGCTGTTTCCAGTGTTGCTTTGAACTCACAGAGATCCAGATGGATTTTTGCCTCTGGAACGCTAGGATTAAAGACACATGTGCCACCATTTTCTAGCCTCTATGTCTAATCCAGTCGCTGTTCTGTCCTCTGACCCCAGATAAGTTTATTAGGGTGCACAATATATTGGGGAACACAATATCACCACAACCAAACACAGATCCCCCTCTCTTCCCTTCTCCTGCTCCCCAGTCTTCCCCCCAACCCACCCACCCCCATTCCCTCCTCTGACAAGGTAAGGGCCCCCATGAGGAGTCAGCAGAACCTGATACATTCAGTTGAGGTATGTGCAAGCCCTTCCCCCTGCATCAAAGCCTTGCAAGGTGTCCCACCATAGGTAGTGGGTTCCAAAAAGCCTGCTCATACACCAGGGATGGATCTTGATCCTACTGCCAGGGAACCCCTTAAGCAGATCAAGCTACACAACTATCTTGCTTATGCAAAGGGCCTAGTCCAGTCCTACAGAGGCTCTACCACTGTTGGTCTAAAGTTCATGAGTTACCACTAGTTTGGTTTGGTTGTCTCTGTAGGTTTCCGAATCATGATCGTGATGCCCCTTGCTCATAGAATCCCTCTTCTCTCTTTTCGACTGGATTCCTGGAGCTCAGCCTGGGGCTTGGCTGTGGATCTCTGCATCTGCTTCCATCAGTTACTGGATGGAGGCTCTATGATGACAGTTAGGGTATTCACTGATCTGATTACTAGGGTAAGCCAGTTCAGGCACCCCCTCCACTATTGCTAGTAGTCTAAGCTGGGGTCATCCTGGTAAGGAGAAATAGTTGTGATCTCCATGAGTAAACTGAGGTGGGGGACAATGAAGGGTAGACTATGGAGGATGAGAACATAAGGGAATGAAATGGTCAATCTGGAACAGGATCAGAGTGTGAGAACAATGAAGGAGATACCATGATAGAGGAAGACATCGTGGGATAGGGAGAAACCGGGTGCTATGAAAGTTCCCAGGAATCCACAAGGAGAGATTTTCTTAATCAATTTAAGGAATAACTGTCCTAAATCTGAACCATGAGATGACAGGAAGAGAAGGGACAGAGAGGAGCAATTTATAGAAATAGAAATAAAGCTGTATAGATAGAAATTAATCTCAGAGGAATAAAGTAAATAGACAAAAGAGCATGGTATACACAGATTTTTTTTCCCTCAGAATAACGCACACCAGTCATAACGTCTTCCCTAGGACTCTGGGAAAAATCTTCTCAGGGCAGGCCCTTGGGAACATTCTGATAGGTAATCAAAGAAATACTAAGCAAGAAAAAACAGTGCTGAAGGGATTACTATACAAGATTTCAAGCTATATTGTGTAGGTACAGTAATAAAAACAGCATGGGAATACACCAAACCAGACTGCTAGACCAGTGGACCAAAACAGAAAATTTAAATATGAATCTTAAAACTAGAGCCAGTCTGGTTGTTTTTGGTTTGTTTGTTTGTTCTTTACAAAAATGCCCAAAAATAAAGAAATAAGAAAGAATCATTTTCAAAAAATGGTGCTGGAAAAACTGAATTTGCAGGCAGAGAAGAATGAAATTAGACCCAGATCTATATCAAATGAATCAAAGACCTCAATGTGAAACCTGAAACCACTAGAGGAAAACAGGCAGTACCTACAGGACATAGGTGTAGGAGAGGGATTTTTAAATAGACCTTCATGTGCTTAGGAATTAAAGGCAACAATTGACAAATGGGACCTCATAAAATTAAAATTCTTATGTTTTGAAAAGGAAACAATCAAACGAAATGAAAAAGAATCACAGGGTAGCTGAGGGTATTTGTGAGCTATACAGCTAATAGAAGACTATATTCAGAATATTAAAAAAAAATAAAACAAGAAAGCAAAGCACATAGTTTAAAAATGGGCTAAGAATCTAAACAGTTGTAAAAGGAAGAAATGAAAATGGCTAAGAAATACCTCAGAAAGCATGCAACAGCCTCAGCAATAAGGGAAATGCAAATTAAAATTATCTTGAAATTTCATTTTGCCCCAGTCAGAATCACTAAGATCAAGCAAAGAACTGATAGCAAATGCTGAAGAGAATGTGGGAAAAGTGAGCCCTCATTCACTGTTGGAGGGATTGCATACTGGTGTGGCCACTATGGAAATCAGTGTGGAGAATACTCAAAATCTAAAAATATTTCTACACTATGACCAATACATGCCATTCCTTAGCACATGAAATCCTATTCATCTGTAAAGAAAGTGAACTCATGCAATATTCAAGTAATTTGATGGAATTAAAAAAATTATCCTGAGTGAGGTAACCCAGAAGAACAAATGCCTAGTGTTCTCTCTTATTTATGAACCTTAAATTTGATTCTTTAAACATGAGTGTATAACCTTGAGTATACACATGACACTGATTTTTTAGGCATGAAAGATATAGTATTGGGGTTGGAGGGGTGGTCATGAAGTCTTGCACCACTATTTCAGAGAGTTTCTAAGATCAGGCAATATCTGGTAGGGCTGGAGCTCTTGCAAGGAGGCCTTGTGACACCATTTGATGAAGCAGTGAAGGCAAAGCCTAAGTTTCAGTGGAGACCCTAGGACCTTACAGTTGCTAGAGTCATGCTGAGGAGTACTGTATACACGGAGTAGAACTGGTTCAAGAGAGAAAATACATGTTCTGCCAGCGAATCTTGAAAGGCAAGGTGGCCAAACCCTTTGTAGCAAGTATGATCATCATGAGCTCAGATACTGGGCATGGAGTTGCAGGATCTGGTGTTTGCTGTGCTGCATTTAGATTGTGCTGTGACCCAGGCTTTCACTGCTAGGCCTGTGTTCCTCCTCTTTGGAAGAGGAATGTTTGTTCTGTGGCATTGTGTGTTGGAAGTATGTATTTTGTTTTCTGTTGATCAGAGATTTACAGTTAAGAGATTGTTTGGAAACTGAAAAGACTGTATTTACATTTCTGAACAGTGTTGACATTGTTAAATACTGTAGGGATGTTTGAAATTGAACTGAATACATTTTTCAATATAAGATGGATTTACATGGATATACTATAGACACATGTGACAGAAGATTATGGGTTAAAATTGATGTGTTTGAATGTCAATTTGACAAGAGCTTGAGTTGTTACATTAATCTTGATTGCCAACTTGATAGATTAAGAATTACCATGGAAATAAATTTCCAGGCATATCAGTAAGAGAGATTCTAAATTTAGTAAACTGAGGTGGAAAAACCCACCCTAAATGTGGGCAGCACTATTCCCAGACTGAACAAAAAAGAGAAAGGAAGCTGAACACTAACATTCATGTCTCTCTCTCCTTCTTGACATGGGATGCAATGACTGTCTCAGGCTTCCTTCTACCACCATCACTTTCTCAATCACAATGGACTGGGCCAAAATAAACCCTTACTCTCTTAAGTCGCTTTTGTTGGGGGGGAGTGGAGTGGGTCAGGTAGATATCACAGCTATAAAAAAAGTAATAAACATACTATTTTAACTAGTTTAAAGAGAAAGGACATACAGCAGAGTCTCTTTAATTAACTGCCAGAGTTTTTGGAAAGTACAGGAGTTAAGCTTAAATGTCATATAATTAATAAAGATCCAGCCAGGAGAAATTTCAAAGAAATTCCACGGTTTCTACTACTAATGGTTTGATATATACCTAGCCAGAAGGACAACATCAAAACCTACAGCTATGCTATAAAATCAACCACACCCATCGCCTTATTTATCAGAACTGAATGGCCTCGCAACATTTCCATGTATCTTCAAATAGTGTAGGGAAAGATATACTTGTTGGAAGGCAGCCATGGCTGTATTCAGCAGCCCAGGAGCTGGAACTCTACTACAGCACAGATGAGAGAAAAATAATGACTATAATAGAAAGGGGAAGATATTCAAAATGGTTTGGGATATTAATAAATGACAGCTGTCATTGAGATGGAGTCTGGATGGAATTACATATTTGTGAATCAGCTGAAGTTGGGAGTGTGAATGACATCAGACATGCCTATGCTATTGGTAGGAGATGAAGGAATACATGCTCAGTGTTTGACATGCCAGGTATTAAGTACTGTGAGTAAATAGTTCCTAACAAACTGTGAGAAATGGCTCCCATCCAGAAAATGTCAATATAATATAGCAAAGCTACAGTAATGCCTCATATAAAATACTGTAGAAGAAAAATGTACAGCTTTGCTGGTGCACTGTTATTTAACAATTTCCTCTGGGATTGAAACATTTGATCCTGCAGGGAAGCTCTTTAAGCCAGAAGGTAAACAACTCAAAATAGCTTCAGGAAGTTCCCCAAACTGACCAGATTCACTAGGCCCCTCCCTGCCAGAGAAAACAAGTCAGGCTACTGAAATTTATTATCAGACAAGACAATGGGCAAAGAGGACTCTGAGACCAGACTAGCTGCCTGGAGAAAGGAGAAACAAGCTGAGCTGCCTGGAAGAAGTTTAGATCAGAGTCACTTGGAAAGTACACTCTCCAACTTGCTGAGCTGCCTATGGTCTGGGCAGTATGCTCCAAGTTCCCAGCCTTTGTGAGCTGTTGTCTGTGCTGGGGTAGGTTTTGGTGATGCAGCTGTCATTGAGTCACATACACATAACATGATTGGCATCTAAACAGGGACATGAAAGGACTAAAGATGAGTTGGGGTGGAGTGAGTGCATGGTCCTGGTTATGGGTAGCAAGGAGTGTAACTGAGGCTGAGAAGCCTGAAGGGAGAGAATCCAGGAAGGACATTCTGATACAGTTTTCCTTTCCTCTATGGTATATGTTAATGTGTTTTTGTGCTATGGCAGCGGTTCCATGTTTCTTGCTATGGGTAGTGAGATGTGCAAGTAAGGGGGAGCCACCAGGCTTAGGGGTGTCTGTGGGAGGAATCCCAGGATAACAGTCTTTGTCTCTGTGGTGTGGAGTCCCATGCTTGCTTAATCAGTGTGGTTTACCATGTGACTGTGAAGATGCCCTGTAAACAGTTCGAGGTTTAGAGTAAATTTGGAAGTCTTTGAGATTATTGCACTAGAAATTCTGCAGGCAGAGGCAGGGGTTGCCTGGACACTATTGTGTGTACTTAGAAATGGATCTGGAGATGAGATGATGCCAAGCAGGAACTTGTCTGTGTAGAGAAGCAATTGCAATAACAAAGGAGGATGAGGCTAGCAGCTGTAAGCGCTGCAGCTCAGATGGAAAGGTATCCTGGCAGTCAGGAGCCAAGGAATACCACAAGGTCACTGTAAGCATCACAGTTTACAGCTCTACTCCAAGGAAAAGATTCCTCTATGTAAGAACTCTGCCCCAGCAGGGGAAGGTTTTCCCAGCAGAAATGTTACAGTTCTGCTTTGCTCTGTGTGGGGTATTTACCCACCAACCCCACAGCTCCTCAGAGTTTTCTTGAGTGTGAGCAGGAGGAAATATTATATATATATATATATATATATATATATATATATATATATATCTTGGAAATAAACAGCTAGAAAATAAAGGATAGCCTCAAGAGGCCTGGAACCTTTTCCAACAGCCCCAACTGTCTCTGCCCCAGTGTTTTTATAGAGACACCAAGGGGTGGAGCAAACAACCCCCCCCCCCAGCACAGCCAAGTGCAGACCATCTCAGACACCTGCACTCATGCCCATGGTCCTAATCATCCTCTCTGTGCAGACCTGCTGGGTAAAGCCACGAGGAGTCTGAAAACGGGCTCCCACAGCTCTGGTCCACTCTGGTCAAAGAAGGTTGTCACTCAAACTTCATTCAAGAGATTTATTGAGAGGAACGAATCAGGACAGTGGCTGGTACAGAGCTTATACAGGGTTCCTTCAGAGGTGAAACTTTCCTGGGTAGTTTGCGATTGGTGGATTTTTGTGCTCAGGGATTGGTGGGATTTAATGCTCAGGGATTGGTGGGGTTTTGTGCTCAGGGCCCTAAAGGATTTGTGGGATTTCAATCCCTGTTCCCAAGTCAGAGTCAAGGTGTTTTTCCTTGGCCCCTTTCACCCAACAGCATCCCCCATGTTAGCTTTTGATTTGACAAGTAATTTCCATAAACAAGGTGCTGAAATGGAGGTGTTGGCTTGCCACTTCTTATGGCTCAGGGGTCAGAAGTAAAAGAGAGTACAAGTTAGATCGATGCCCAAAAGCCCTTCCTGAAATTCAAGAACTTAGAACTCCTGAAAGGACTCAGAGAATGAGGAGGAGGGAAAGATAATAGAAGATACCCTTCAAGCCTGACCGTTGGTAGAAAAACAGGGAGAATCTGGGATCCAATGTGCAGATGGGACTGTTACAATGGTATAATACAAGAAACTAGGGTAATCAGTTCATACTCTCAGCATTTGAACTGCCAGGGTTAGGGAAGACTTTTAAACAAGCAGATGAAAGAGCCTGTCACATCATGGCTTGTGAAGCCGTGGGACATGAGAGCAGATGGGATCTGTCTGACTGCTGTGGAGGCAGAAAAAAACTGAGTAAAGTAACTACCCATCCCTTTTTAAGGCAAAGGCTGCAGAACCTGAGACAGCATGAGGGAAGTCAGTGTATGATGGACTGGCTTATTAGAACCATTGGGAACACTTTGTTATTTCCATCTGAAGTCTCTATAAATGTCCATGAATGCAAAACAATTGAGGAGGGACAGATGCTATTGAGAGAACTAGGAATAAGAGAATCTGTGTTCAAACCCTAGTTCACTGGGCCAGATACAGTATGTTCACAGAAGAGTTAAAGAAAAGATGGATACAGTAGGGACCTCAAGGCTGATCTGGAGCCTTAGTGACTTTGCCGAGCTGTTGGGTGGGGCAAACAAAATCTTTATAAAGTAGGAAAGGCTTTGGCAGATCTCAGTGGCTTACACCCCATGTAGTGTGAGTCCATAAAGTGTGAATGCAACCTTGAGGACAAGAAAATAGTAAAGCGGAGGAAAAGCCTGTATGTGTTACCTGAAGGGAAATGTCACATGATTTATATCAAACTGGAGTTGCTGAGGGAGAAAAAGTGATAGCCAAATTGTGTGCGAAGGAGCCTCTGTAAGGCTTTAAAGCCTGAGGAGCAGTTCACAGAAGATATCCTTGATAGAACAATACAGTAAAGACAATCAAGCCTGTCCCTGGGGGGCAGGGGGGTTAATTATCCCCTCACACTAAGGAGGGTACATCTCCCTCTAGAAGAAGGCTCTGTTGGCATCAAAATAGTTTTCCTGGCCAGAGTATGGTGAACGGAGAGACAACAGCTAAGACTGCAGCCACAGTGACAACCCAGGGCTTCTCAGAGCCAGGCAGCCAGCGGGTGCCAGAGGGGAGAGCAGGGCCTCACCCCCTCTCAGCCCTTGATAAGTCTCAACAGATTAAGTCAGGCCAACTGAGTTAACCAGTCATGGAGAAATGTAAGGACGCTCTGTGGAAGAGCTATGGGACATGGAAATGTAATGGCTCAGAGAGAATGACTGAGGATATCAGAGAACAAATTAAGTTTAACACCTCTTGTCCATGCTTTGTGAGCTGTCACCCCTGCTGGAGTGGGCTTTGGTGATGCAGCTGTCTTTGAGTCATTTCCCTTCACACATATTCCTGCAAGTAACCCCAGTAGAACTCATTGGTTCACCAAGTTGGACTTTGATGGTATCCATAGTACTTCTGTCTGTCATGGGATCCCCATCGAGAGTGAGTAGACATGCCTGTTGTGTTGGCCCAGGAAAAGTTCCGTTACACAACAGGCACACAGCACTTACATAAAACTTAAGCCTAAAGGATCCAAAATCAATCTTTCTGTTCTTAGTTATGTATCAGTCTACCACCTAGATATCAGCCCTTAGATATTTCATCAGTGTTTCATGCTCCACACATCTAAAACCACAGTTTGTGTTCACTTCTTCCTTCCTTTTTCCTAGTTGTTCCTGTCTCTGTATGCATTGTTATGACCAACTACCTGATTCACTTCCTATTTTGGAAAGTGCAGAAATCCCACATAGCTCCTCCCCTCACAATGGACCTATCTGATCAGTCAACAGTGACTTAAAGTCCTGCCACAGTAATGTCTCTTTTCTCTCTTCTCTTATTGATCCTAATGCTAGTGCCCCAAGTCAGCCATTCACCTATGCAGCCACAGTCATTACAGAGCTTCCTAGTAGTTATTTCAGCAACCAGTCTTTCCCTTCTCTAGTGTACTAACACAAAATTCTGTTTTTGTTATGGGACAACAGTAAATATTTCAGGCTATTGCTGCTAAAGTCTCTGCTAGGCATTCCATTCTTGTCTTGGGGTCAGAGCAGACCCTACAAACTGTAATGAGATATGGTAGTGTCTCAATCGAACTTTAGAAGTGTGCTGACCTCGGCTCTACTCTAAAAAGAACAGAGTTCTCATCTTGAAAAAAAATTCCCTTCCATGCATTTGTCGTTCATGGTGCCCGTGGATGAAAATCCAGAGCACCCCTCTTGAGTGGCCACAAAGCTGTTCACCTATCTATCTCTTCTGCACTTCAGCCTCTGGGTAGGATGGTTTTATGTGTCTGTACTGGTTTTACCTCTCTCCTATTCTTTTCCCTGGCAAACTCCTCTTCCCCATATTTCTAGTTACTGCTCAAATGTGAGGGCTCTCTGTACCAGCAGAGCTCATTGTTGTTTCCAGAATTCTATACCAGACTCAAACAGGGGCTTGGTTGCTTTCTGTTATAATTACCACCTTCAAAACTGCTTCTCATGTCTATATTGCATATAGCATTTAACTTAGCTCCTGTTAAATGGAAAAGAAATGATAAGTGTAAGATGTTAAAAATGAATGAATGAGAGTGCCTAGAGAGGGATGGAGAAAAGTGAAGAAACTCCTTTAAATGATGATATTGATGACTGTGGCAGCGGTGGTGAAGAATGAGGAGGAGAAGGAGGAGGTAGGAAGAGGAAATACTTGAGCAAGTTGGCTCAGTCAGAGCAGGAGTGATCATATTTTAAAAGTTTTTTTGGAACACAATCACATCCTTCATTACAGACTACCTATAATACTGGTGCTCCAGAAGCTTAGGCAGGATGTAGTATAGAATTTGAGGCTAGTCTTGAATATATAGTGTCTTGAAAGAAAAAGATGAAGGAGAAATACTTATTTCTCACACCCACAAAGTAAGGCCAGCTACAGAGCTGAGTTTTTCCTGGTGATCTCTTTCTTCCAAGAATCATAAGATTACTCATTGTGTTTACTGCTGTAGGTTGAATGGGGCAGCAGTTACATGTGATGTCTTCAAGGATAACGCTCAGAGAAAGAGAATGAAGAATGCAGGCCAAGCCTTGGTGAGGAGCTAGGACCTTTGAGCAGCTAATAAAGACCTTAGGTATAGTGTGTGCAAAACATCTAAACAAGGTCAGACCAGGACACTGGCAGTGTTCTCTCGAATGACTGTTTTCCATAGGAGAAAATGATGGTCTAAACATAGATCCTTTGAAAAAAACACTGTCCTACACCCATCTGAATTAGTAAGGGACACAGATGTTATCACAGGCCAATTCTTAGTTCTCTTCTTTCCAAATCACAGTACTGACAAGTGCAACACCCTCTATTTTAGTCTACAGTGACATTCATGAGAACACAGAGGTACATTGATAAAAAAATGGAATCGTCTGTGTCTGTGGGCTGTCATTAAGTAATGTTAATCCCCATTAAATGCTCATTCATGTTTGGACATTAAAACCAAACCTTGGGTTTCCAAAGTTAAATATGAAGAATTGTGTCACACAGAGAAATCATAAAGATTTAGAATATTCCCAAACTCTTGCTCTTTTCCAATTTCTTTCTTTTTGAAATCAAGTTTGTCACAGCCCTGGTGTTAACTCCTTTATTGAAGCCAGCCCATGCACTGATGCAGTAGAAGGCGACAGGATCTCCTCAGCACCACATCGCCCCTCAAACCAATTTAAAACCCCCAATCTTCTGGTTTCTTATTACTTCCAAAACTTTGTATTCATGAAGTAAGTTTTAAGGAATCCAGTTTATCTCCATGTACTGAAAGAATCCTTACAAATAGAGAGAAATTGCATTTGCTGCCAACATTTTAGCTCTGCTTAGGTCTGATGGCGTTTCTTTGTTTCTCTGGAAAACCTTTTGCCCTCAGACCAGCTGCTAAAGTTGAACACCACAAATGTTCCTTTCAAAGCAATTCTAAAAAACCATATGCTGGAATCCAAAATTCTTTACACACATGATCAGAGCTCCACATCTTAATAGCCATATAACTCTATAAAGACTTATCCCTGATTTCTCTGATAGCTCATCACCACAGAAAGAAGGAAAAGGCCTCATGAAAGCATTCCACCTGTATTGCTGGCAGATGACTTATAAATGTCGCACAGACGCTGACATGGCCTACTACTGGCTCATAGAAGAAGCATTAAATAAACGGCTGGACATCTGCTGGTAAATACACAGCAAACAAAAAAATGTAATCCAGAGCCAAACATGTGCACAGTGTGGGCCCCATCCCTGCCCATAAACCAAGCAGTGTGTTCTGCTAATCATTAGCAGAGTTATTGATTTTAGATGTGTATCACACAGCTATAATTTTGTCAGAGAGTAGACCACATAAGTTGTTCTTTTTCTGGTTGTTTCATTTTGTCTTATTCCAAGAGTTCGTAAATTGACGACCAGGACAAAAATTATAATTGACATCATCTGTGGGAAATATTTCATAAAACAACAGGCCCAGATGTAGGATTAAAGCCATGTGGTAGTAAAATACCCCACTGAAAAGGGGCCAGGTTCCATGATTTCTTATGAAAACAGATGTGCTCTTACTCTCTCTGCTTGTTTTTCAATGCTTACAAAAACGCCCAAATCCTCTCTCTCTCTCTCTCTCTCTCTCTCTCTCTCTCTCTCTCTCTCTCTCTCTCTCTCTCTTTCTCTCCCCTAGTTGCACTGGAGAGAGTTGGTAAATGGATTACAGATGCAGGCTTGTACTTCAAAATCCTGACTGTCACAAGCTCTGAAATAAAAGAAATGAAACATTTGGGGAAATTACATTGAACTATGGTAAAGGTAATGGGGATTAGGCAAACATGTCTGCTTGGTATTTGTTTAGCATCTTTGACATGACCGAATGAACCCCTGGATAGTGCAAGCAGGGGACCAAAGTATAGGAAGTAATTCAGCATTCGCCATTCGTCCATGGATGCAGAAATGACTGAAGCTTAATCCTGAAAAGCTTACTTCTTAGGGAGGGAACTTTTATCTTTGGAGTTTGGAGCAGGTGGGAGAAGGCTTTTCGAGTGTCTTCTGTCTCCCTTGAGGGGAGATTTCTGCATAAAGACATGGCCAACAAAAATAAGAGCCCAACATATCTATTGCCTCTCAGTTCAAATTCCTTTTAGTTACACGATTACTCTACAATTTTCCCCTTGGAAATATTGGTAAGTGTAAGAGTGAAATGCTAGGGCACAAACACAGGCTATATTGTTTAACAGCTAATCTATAAGTGCTGTGAAGCAATGTGCACAAGCATGTTCCTGCCAAAGTCCTCGTATCATATGGAGTCCATTGCAGAACCACTGATTACAATATTAATTCCTCATTTGCACTGTAACTCAGCCTTCACCTCTGGTAACACACAGAGAGAGATCAACCTTAGGAGGCCATAACAAGGCATAAAGAAAACTAAACTTCCATAATGAGTCAGGGCTCAAAAAGTTCAGCGTAGTAGCTGTGCCTTCCAACTCTGTCCTTTCAGCCATTCAAATGCTGAAACAGAAGGTGAATATGTTTAGAACCAAGAACATCCTCCAAATCCTCCATGCCCTTTCCACCTCCCAACTTGCCTACACTATTTCTACTATGCTTCTTATTGGAACTGAATAAGAATTAGAACTTAAAGTGACTGCTGGATTCCACGAGACTTCAATGTCCTCTCTTTAACATCAACCCACTGAATCTGAAATGCCTCCCATTGATTCTTGAGTGTGTGTGTGTGTGTGTGTGTGTGTGTGTGTGTGTGTAATTTTTAAATTCTTATGTGTATGTATGTGTGCTTACATATTTCTGTATACAGAAAGCCCATGGAAACCAGAAAAAGGAGTGGGGTCTCCTGGAACATGTAACTGTGAACTACTATGTAGGTGCTGGGTACAGATCCTGGGGCCTCTACAAGAGCAGTAAGTGCTCTTAACTGCTGAGCTATCCATGTTTTCAGTTCCAGGCTCATATTTTGAATATGTGGTGAGCCCCTGGTAGAATTGTTTGGGGGAGATTATGGAGCCTTTGGGAAGTAGAGCTCAGCCGGCAGGCTGATACTACTAGGAGCAAGCTTTGAGAAGGGCACCCTTGAGTCCCAGCACAGCACAGATTTCTATTTCTGTTTCCTACTGTGCTTCCTGCCTGACACTTTCAGTGTCACCAGTGGCTTCATGCTCCAGCTACCACAGATGGAAGCTGCCTCCATCACCTTGCCTTTCCAGCCCTGATGGGCAGAAATCACCTGAAACTACGAATCAGAAACAAACCCTTCCTCATTTGAATAGTTTCTGCCAGCAAGAAGATTCACTAATAGATCTCTCCTGCTGCCCCCTTGAAAGCCCATCTCCCAGCTAATCTCTCCTCTCAAAGCTACCACTGAAGATGATAAGACAAAGGGTAGGAGTAGAGACTAGAATGAAGGAGAATACAATGATTATTATTCTTCCTCGGAATGATTTTGTGAGGTTTTGTTGCTCCTTTGCTTTCATTATTATACAGATAAAAGCTGCAAAACTAAATGATTGATCTGTCCAATGAAAATACGAAGAGTGTCTAGAGGGGAGGAAACCAAACCAAGCATTTGTTCACACAGTGAGTTGATCACTGCTCAGTTAGCAGGAACACAATGGAGGCTGTTATATTTTGAGGACATTCAACTTTAAAAGAAACATATGAGGGGTAGTCCTTGGACTTCACAAATGAGGAGACCAAAACTCAGAAAGATTAAGTTGCTTCATGGATGTTAGGGTCAGTTTTGATGGATACCCCAACCTTGCCCCAATCTATTTTACTCCATATTCCCACTCTCCTGATTGACACTGCATAACTACTCAGCTCTGGCAACAGCTACACATGTTAGCACAGGCCAATGAGAGTAAGTTGTCCAGAAACCTCAGACTCATGTAGCTAAAAGGAGAGTCACTGCCCTTGGTGGTACTGGTAAATGATACTGAACATCTTTGAGCCTGTGCTAAAAATTACATTTGAAATCTTTATTTTATTGTGGCAAATATGTATGATGCAAAATATAGCATGTTAACTGTTTTTAATTGAACAATCCATTGTTTTCACTGTATTATGCAGTCATCATCCTACACATAAATTACGTATCAAGTAAGGAATAAGCCCCTAGGCCCTACTCATTACAACCTTGTTATCCTCTAATTAACTTTCTTTCCAGGTGACCTTGTGCATAGTGCATGTTTTCTATAAGAGGAATGAGACAGGATCTGTGATTTGATCTCTTTTCACTTAGCATGATATCATTGTGGTTCTGTGTTTGAGATTTCTTTACAATTCATTCCTTATGATTGAACAATGCTTCATTTAGCATAGACACTACGTTTTTGCTATTCTTCTGTTGGTGGACATGAGTTGTTCTATCTGAGCTGTTGCAATATTGATATGATATTGATATATTGTATCTGTTCCAGCTCCTACTTTCAATTATTTTGTTCACCTGTGAATAAAGTTGCTGTGTCACATGTGAAGTGAGATATGTCCAAACTGCTCTCCATACCAGTTGTTTCAGTTTCTTCCCAACGCAGATGTATAAGGTTTCTGATTTCTCCTCGCCTCTCCACCATCTGTGAGCTCCACCATTAGGGGTCATGTTATTACAGTCCTCTGGGGGGTTAAGTGGTCTCCCATCCTATGTTTGATTTTCATTTCTCTAATAATTAATGATGCGGAGCATCTCTTAGGTACTTTTTTGGTTAAAAAAAAAAAAAGTCTATTTCAATCCTTTGCCCACTTATTTTTTACAATTCTATGATTTCTATCATTTCTATCATTGTCAGGTAGTGCTTGGGATCAAGCACTGGTCCTGGTAAATGCTAGGAATGCATTTTTTTTAGTTTGGAATTTTTGCATTTTTAATTGTGCTGTAAGAATTATGTATATGGGGCTGGTGCGCACCTTTAATCCAGCACTCGGAGGCAGAGCAGGCGATCTTTGAGTTCGAGCACTGGTACCAGTGAGTTCAGGCGCAAAGCTACACGGAGAAACCCTGTCTCGAAAAACAAAAACAAAAACAAAAAAAAAAAAAGAATTATGTATATGTTTTAAATGTTAAAGATATAAAGTATCTGGCATTCAAGTGTATTTTTTCTTTCCTTAGGCTGACGTTTAATTTCCTTTATAATTGACTTTGATTCACCAAAATTTTAGTTTTATGAAGTCCAATTTATCTTTTCTTTCCCTCTCTGTTCATTTTGAGTTATGCAAAAATTCATTACTAAATTCAGTTTCAGATTTTATCCAAATACTTTTATGATTTTAGTTTTTTATATACCCTTCTGATTAATTTTATATACTATTGCATATCTAGAGTGAGACATGAGCCCCAGTTAATTCATTTGCTTGTTAATATCCAGTTAGCACCAAATGGTGATGACAATATGCTATGCTTTGATCCAGTTCCGAGTACAGAATCCAGGGGCTAAAGTTAGGGGCTGAGCATTAAAGCTTGTAGATATGAGTTCTTCATCCACCAAGTATGCTAGTCAGTATTTCATGTAATGACCACATAGCTTGTTGACAATTTTATTCAAACACAAAATTTTACTTACATTCTCTTCTTAAAAAATTGCTATATTCAGAAATTATTGAATTGCAGGGACATTTGAGTTTCTGTAGTCACAAATTCTTGATTACTAAGGTGTTAAAAAAATGAGGGAAAAAGTCTCTAATGGGGGGGACAAAAGGTAACCACTGTTAACATACAGGGACATGGACATCTTTGTGAAGAGACTGCCTTTTAATAAAAAAAACCTTACCAGTTATGCATGGTCTACAATTCTTGCTTGTAAACATGTAAAATTGGTCCTGCCTTGAACCAGAATCATGCTGTTGTGAAAACTGGGGAAGAATCTTGAGGTCAGCAGATAAACCATTAAGTTCCTAATTGCCACACAGGTTAAGAAGGACATGGAAGTCTTGCCAGGGAGAATGAAGGAGGCATCTCACACAATCTAAGAGGAAGACAAAGGGAAAAGTCACATATCAGTGATATTGTTCACAGCGTGTCTACGGCATCCAATAGCGAATCAAAATGAACAGATGAAGTAGTACCTGACACAAAAAATGGAAAAGTGCTCTACGGGATCATTCCAGGGCTGCAATCATTCAGATCTGGGAGAGAGAGAGACTCAAAAGCCCACATCTGCTGGGGGAAGATTTGGTTTTCTCTACGACTGGCTCAGAATCACAGACATCTGATCCCAGGCATGAAGAGTGGTGCACTTCTGACAGCCAGGGAAAAGGAGTCCAGAAACACTTTGTTCCCTGCAGTTATACCAACACCTTAACCCCTGTCTGCCTACACAGGGAAGTCAGGTAAAAGCTTTTATTTATGAGGTCAGCTTAATACTATATCAACAAATTTTGTTTTCTTATATTTAGTAGTTTCAGAATTGTCATGACAAGTGTATAGAATCTAGAACAAGATGTGACCTTCCATTCAGTCTGATGGCAGTTTCTTTCAGGAGACTGAGCACAGAAAGGTTAAAATCTTACCAATGTCACATGGTCAACCCCATTATGTGACTTTTCAAAAAGATGATGAGTTTAGCTTCTAGAACATGTTCTTCTATTCTGTTCTTTATCTGGGCTAAAGAGGCAGTGATTCTGCAAAGTAAATACAAAAAGAACAGTAGAAAGAGGTTCCAAGAAGAAAGACTTCTAGGGCAAAAAGTGACTACATTAGTATCTTTAGGTCACACTGAATGTCCCATTTCTGGTATTTAAGTGATTTTCTTCTAAAGTTTCCTTCAGACCCTGAAGTGAGAGCTTCAGAATTACAATTCATCCCTTCAGTGTGTGGAGACTCACTTCTAAGGTGATCTGATGAAATCATAGGTGTCCCCTCTGAAGTCTGTTTTAGCAAAGCCCCTTAAACACTGTGTGACAATGGGCTTTCAGTCCTCAAGCAGACAAACCACAATAAAATGCCAAATGACAAAGGAACATGGCAGAGAGGCAAGGATGCTTTGGAGACCTTCATTTCAAAATGCAATGGGAAGTGACATCAAAAGAAATACTTTTATTTCTCTTCACTATAGCTAAAGAAATAAGTATGGCTGGGAGAGCTGCTTGGCTTGGATTCCTGGCTGTTTCCTTGCTTATGTGTCTGGTAAAGACACTCAAATTGATCCTGCTATCTCATTCTTTCTTATCCCAAATTATCTCTCCAGGTTCTCCGGAGTATATAATAAATGATGAATTTTCAGTCCTACAGGTAAGCTTAGTATTTATCTACAGGTCTAATCCTAGTTTCTATACCTTATACCTTTGAAAAGAGATGCGGTGTGTGTGTGTGTGTGTGTGTGTGTGTGTGTGTGTGTGTGTGTGTGTAGGAGAGTCTCTTCAAACCAGTACAGGTGAGTCATGAGGATATAGTACAAGATTGAGACACAGAGTTACTTCTTGTCTTCCTACTTCCTGTCTCCAGTTCTTGATACCCCTGGGTCTTTGAAGACTACACAGCCCCACAGAATAACTCTGTGTCTCTTTGTGGCACTATAACAGAATTTGTGCCTTACGGGCCTAATAAATCTTCCTTCATTTTTTCCCTCTAGTCAAGTGTCTTATTATGTAAACTCATGGCCACACTCCCGAGGAGTCTTTAACAAGCCCCAGTCCCCAAAAGACTTAATATAAGCTACAACATTTGGTCATGGCTTTCTACCTATTTTATCTATGTTGACGTGTTTGTGATAAACACAGACCTATATGCTTCTAAATGAAAACTTTCTTTCTAATCTCTAAGTCAACTCCCCTATACCATTTAAAAACAGAACACATTTAGTTTGCTAAGTGATACAAATTAATGGAAATACCATAGAAGTCTCAAAAATTCCACAAAATGAGTAAATTTAATATATAAGCAGTATCACTCTGTCTTTCGGATAATATTGAAATGATATGTGTTAGCTGAATTTTGAGACAATGAGCTAAAATAAGCAAGGGGAGCCTTTATAAGAATCTGAGAGGGGAAGCTGAAGAGACAGAGCTCAAACTTGACTTGGATGAGTCTTAAAAGGAAAATGGGAATCAAAGCCTGGGTTGTCATGGTTTGCTGTCCCCAAATCTACTTTCCTAAGTGCCTTGATTTTTAATGGAATTAGAATGTCAGTATTCTTTTCAAATCTAATGGATAACGTGGCAACCAGCTCACCCACGTTAAGCATTCTGATCATTCAGGCCTCACCAGTGCCCTCTGTTTGAACTGAGTTGAGACACACAGACCCATTCCAAATGCACAGGGATTTCACGAGTTTTACTGATTTGGCCAAAAAGTAAGTGTCAGTCTTTCCCTTTCATATGGCTGTATGGTTCAGTTCCCATAGTAACTGCGTATGAAAATCCTATCATCACCTAAGTTGAAAATCAGCTGTGCACATGGTCCATGGTTTCTGCAGACCATTTAGATGAACAAGAGCCAATGTACACATTCAAATCCCCTTACAAGCTGCCCATCACCTTATCCAGCAAAGTAGCCTCATCTCTGGGCTAAAAAGAAAATTGATTTTGCAGAAAAATAGGAAGTGTTAGTACCAAACGTATTCTATAGAAGAGAGAACCAGGGAACTGCAGAACTACAAAGTAGCCTTCAAAAGGAGTCGTATCAAGGGGAGGAGTGATTGAACTTCCTTCATTTAAAAAGTAGAAGAATGGATGGGGGAGCATATTAGAAGAGTTTAAACAAAGGGTAAAGTTCTACTGCTTCATGGGTAATAAACAACTTTTATCATCTTTATCTATATCTGTATTGATAATTGCGTATAAGTCAGCCTAGTTCCAAAAATCAGGGCTGATTCAACAAATCTAATTTGAGCAAATCTTGCCGAGGTCTAACTGGGAATGGTTCACTAATGTTTCTCCCACGATCCAGATGATCTTTGCATGCTTACTTTAGTCAGTCATCGCACGGGAACTCGCTGAACCCTGAAGAAAAAGAATCAAGCATGTTGTACAGAGACAATCATGCTGGGGGCTGTTAATTATTCTGTTTTTCATCACTTCCTATTTGTATATGACAAATACCAACATGAGCTACTGAATATCACTTTCAGTTCCCCAAGGGAGGATAGGGAAAGAAAAAAATTAAACAAACCTTTTAGTACAAAAGATTCATAGAAGGAAATAAAACTTGTAGAGAATTTTAAGATTTTACTTGTATATAATTTAGTGTGTGTGTGTGTGTGTGTGTGTGTGTGTGTGTGTGTGTGTGTGCATGTATGTGCAAGTAGGTACCTGTGGAACCCAGAGGAAGGCATTAGATTCTCTGGAGCTACAGTTAATAAGGCCACTGTGAGACACCCAATGTGGGTACTGAGAACCAAACTCAGGTCCTCTCCAAGAGCAGCAAATGTTAACTGTTGTGCCATCTCTCTACCCCTAATATGTAGAAAACTAAAAATTTAAATTTAAAATTTAAATTTAAAAAATTGCCTTTCATTAGAGTGAAGACCTTTTAATTGTTAAAACATGAGCAAGAAAAAATATTGTAAATCATAAGCAAAGTTCATATTATTGTAGGTTTACAAAAGGCAATTTGACATGGGGGCTTCAGAAAGACCTGCTCTGAGTTAGCTATGCAGGTATAGCCTAGCAAATGAGGATGTAGCAGTGGGTTGAATGGGAAAGGCTTCCTTCCATACCAGGGATCCAGCATATGTCAGCCCTTAGTGAAAAGGGCTGGGAATTATATAGCAAAGTGTCCTATTGTGTGCAACAGGCAGCATCCACACTATGTGAAGTCTGCTTAAGGGTTTGGGTCTCAGTTCTCAGAGCATTGGCAATAAATGAAGGTATAGTAGAAGGGAGTGTTATATAATCCAGCTTGCATTTCTAATAAATTCTTCTACTACTTTAAACAAGAAAAGATGGCAAACAACCAGGATAAGTCTTGTTGGGGGAGGTCATTGCTATAGTATAGGATTTATATACCAAAAAGTTAAAGTAGCATGGTGACAGTAAAAAGGAAATATAAATGTAAAGGCTTCTTGGTCTATCTGGGATTGTCAGATATTGGCAGGATTTGGTTGAATATTGCACATAAGGGAGAGGCTGATAGGGGTGCCAAGGATAAGTCTCAGATTTCTAACTAGTGGAAATCGGAGTCTGGGGATTTAAATACATTCAAGAGATAGTATTGAAATATGATCTACCTCTGGGAAGACAACTATTAATTTCCTTAGAGATAAGCTCAATTTGAGATGCCCATCAGACATAAAAGTAGAGATGTCCATAGGTCATCTGTGTTTAAGAATTTGTGGCTCAAATAAATCTTCTAACAACAATAATAAAATCCAATATAATGTTGCACATTTGATTTTCCAAGCACAATTCTTTGTGCTCAACAAACCTGTATCAGGACACTCTTTCACTGATGATATTATCCTTACTTTATACATGAAAGGACAGAGTTGAAGAGGTTACGCAAAATGCATTTAACTTGTACCTGGGGACACTGAAAGGGATGGTGTCTGTCTACAGTCTGACACAGCATGGAATAAATAATTGGCATATTTTGATAACTCAGAAATATAGAAAATGTATCATTTGCCCAGTTACATCAGCTGACCCAATGTAATATGTTTAAAAGTCTTAACCAGTGCCTGAAACAGTCTCCCAGACTGTTTCATTCTCTTCTCCTTCAATTTTGTGTATCTTGTCTCTCATTTTGCTACAAGATCTCATCCCCATGATTTGCTTTCAAAAAATTATACCCTTTGCTCTTAGCATGCAATAGAATCCCAGCTTCATCTTTCATACATTGTTAGTGTGTTCTCCTTTTGCACATTGAAATTTGTTTACATATGATCATACATTCTTCAATATTGAATACTTCTGTCATTTCAATGGAATTCATGGACTAGTTCAAGCCAAATTAATGCCTCAAGTTTGTGTGAAGAAAATTTTATAATTTGTACCCAAAGCTATTATTATTTGAGATTATAATCTTTAGCTTCTAAATCCAAAATTTTTGCAAAAAATATGGAAAGATTAACATGTATATTCCTGTTGAGGATAACATGTTTGATTTCCAGAAATTACACATAGGTATAGAGGGTTGTTTTCTCGCAGATTCTATTTTACATCCAAACTCAGACTGATGCTCACAGTGCTGTCTTTAGGCTAACTGTCACTTGGAGACACAGAGTAAAGTTTAACAAGACAAGTCCCCATGGCAAGTTCCACATATAAGTTAGAGTAAGGCATCCATATATTTTTTCAGATCTTCAGTTGCATGTGATATCCGAAATGGCATCTTTTTTATGTATGCTAGTTAATGCTTATTCTAGCAGTTCATAAGATTGAACCTGTAAAAGTCCTCATACTTAAGAAAGCTATTATCAAGCCGTGCGGTGGTGGCGCACGCCTTTAAGCCCAGTACTCAGGAGGCAGAGGCAGGCGGATCTCTGTGAGTTCGAGGCCAGCCTGGGCTACCAAGTGAGTTCCAGGAAAGGCGCAAAGCTACACAGAGAAACCCTGTCTCGAAAAACCAAAAAAAAAAAAAAAAAAAAAAAAAAAAGAAAGCTATTATCATATTTACATTGCTGGTTAAACTTAATTGTTAGCTTGATACAGTTTAGAATAGAATCATCTGAGAGGAGGAACTGATTAGATCAGGCTGGTTTGCAGCCATGCCTATGAGGGAGCATCTTGGTTAGTAATTTATATAGGATAATGTAGTGCTGTGGAATATTAGCTGAATATGTGTTACACTCATTTATGCTGTGGATTTTTTTTTAATTATGCAAATATGTGTTGCATTTTTTTGTGTTGTATTTGTTTAACTCTGTAAAGCTATGCTACTTGCCTGCCTAAAACACCTGATTGGTCTAATAAAGAACTGAATAGCCAATAGCTAGTCAGCAGAGATAAATAGGCGAGGCTACCAGGCCAGCTATCCAGTCATATAACCAGCCACAGAGTAAGAAAAAAGAAAGATACATAGAATAAATAAAGGTAAAAAGCCCAGAAACAAAACATAGTTATAGAGAAACAGGATAATTTAAGTTAGAAAAGCTGGCTAGAAACAAGCCAAGCTAAGGCCAAGCATTCATAAGTAAGAATAAGTCTCCATGTATTTATTTGGGAGCTGGGTGGTAGGCCCCCAAAGAGTAACAATAAAACCAACTACAGTTCACTGTAGGGGGCACTATTCCTCCAGCAAATGGTTCATACACACACACACACACACACACACACACACACACACACAGCGCGCACGCACGTACATACATGCTGCTTGATAGCTTACTCTTTGCCCCTTCTAACTCATGTATTTATATTTGTGTATATAATTTTATTTTTTAAATAATTTATACATATTTAATATTACATAATATAATATAAAATTGTATAGATAGATGATAGATAGATAGATAGATGATAGATAGATAGATAGATAGATAGATAGATAGATAGATAGATAGATAGAAAGCATGAGTTAGAGGGGACAGAGTGAGTCAGCAAGCAGCATCCCCTCATGGTTTCTGATTTCAAATCCTGGCTTGAGTTTCTGTCCCAAATTCCTCAGTGTTGGACTGTGATGTGGAAGTGCAAATTAAATAAGTCCTTTTCTTTCACAAGTTACTTTTGGTAATGGTGATTATGAGGACAACAGAGAAGTGGACTGGATATACAGTAACAGACTCACCTGGCCACTGTTGGCAATGCAATGCCTAGAGTCATCAGGAGTTCTCCTCCAGGGAAATCCTTACAAGACTCACCCCATTCTAGAACCACGGCTCATGATGTAAACATTTCATCTTTCCCTTGAATGTTATTTATTGTTGGAACTACACCTCTTGCTTAGGATCTATCTTGTAAAACTGTGTTTGGAAAACCTTCTGAAACATAGAAGACATAAATGGCCAAAGGACTCCTTCAGAATATCTTGCATTTCAATTTATTGCATACAACTTTGATAATTCTTTTAACGTCGACAATGCCAACAGACCAAGGAATGAGCACATTATGGAAGTAAGTCCAGTGGATGGTTGAAATGAGCACTTTTTTTGATCACATTTTATTATTTTGAATGGAAGTACTAATTTAGGATTACCTTATCTAGTGTATTTTGGGACATAATTGACAAATACAAGACTTCAATAATAAAGTTTAAAGAATTATAGTGATCATGAGAGAAGTGAGTGAGAGTGGATAGAAAACTTCAATTTCTATCCAATAAAGACTCTAGAAACCTGCTGTGCGGTGTTAGGCCAACATTAATAATAGTGCACTCTGCCTTTAAATCTGTTAAATCTGTTAATTGAACATATCCATGTTTGATGTCCTTAGCACAGGATAAAAATATAACCCAGTCAAAGAGGTAAAAGATCTCTACAATGATAACTGTAAAATATTGACAAAAGAAACTATGAATGAATTGGAAGGATACCCATGTTCATCTGTCAGAAGAAACACTATTGTTAAAACAGTATTGCCACTCAAAGCAACCCAGAGGTTGCTAAATATTAAATTGCTGTCAGAATACACCCTTCATAGCATTAGAAAACATAAAGTATTCTTAAAATGTGTATGAAGCAGCGGAAAAAAAAAAGCCCAAATAACTAAAGCAATCCTGATCTAAAAGGACAAAGCTGGAGGCACCACAAAACCCACCTTCAACCCACTCAGAAGAACAGCATGATATGAGTGTGAACACACATATGCAGAGCCATAAAACAGTTCAGGACTCAGGAATAAGCTCGCATCTCAACATCATTATAGTGCACCATGGAGAAAGATGGGGTCCATGTAGAAACTGAGACTAGATATCTCTCTTTCTCTCTCTCTCTCTCTCTCTCTCTCTCTCTCTCTCTCTCTCTCTCTCTCTCTCTCTCTGAAAATCAACTCTAAATGGATTAAAGATGTATAAGTTTTGAAGCCATAACATTACTAGAAGAAAGAATGCCTAGGAAATGTGCATTGGACCTTGAGATTAGCCAAGATTTTTTTTTTAATCAAACCCCAAATTCCAGGAAACAAAACCAAAATAGAAAAATGGCATCTCATTAAAATAAAATGTTTCTGCACAGCCAAATAAGTGATCATAGGAGTGAAAACAACCTGAAGGAACAGAATACAAATGCAAGCAGTATCTGGCAAGGACCTTTAATCATCACATGTGAGAGGCTGAAACAACTCAGATGAGAAGAGAAACAATTTAACTCCAAAAATGCACAGTAGCTCCATACAGACGTGCTTCAAAGGCAGACATCCCATTGGCCTTCTAATCTATGAAAACTATGCATAATTATGAAAATATTAATCAAACCAACAATGATATATCTTCTCAATCCAATTGGAATGTCTTTGGTTTAAAAAAAGGCAAATAATAATTGATGAGGATGTGGATTAAAGTGAGCCTTGCACACTGTGAGTGGATGTGTAAAGTTTTCAGTCATTGTGAAAAAAATGTACAAATGTTCATCAAAAACTTAAAAATAAGCTGAACATGTGATTCAGCACTCCGGTGTGCATATTCAAAAACAATAATTTGTAGAAGCAACTTGTGCATTCTTGTGTGTATTGAGAATTAAGAAACAAAATTAAGAAATAAATGGAAGCAATCCATGTGTTTAATAGCTTCTAAAGGGCTAAGGAACAGAAGGTACATATATACAAGGAAATCTGCTCATTCTTACAAAAGGGGAATTCTGGGGGTCATTATGTTATTTGAAAAAAGCCAGGCATAGAAAGAAGGTCACATTATATTACTCATATGTACAATTCAAAAATGTTTATCTTGTAGTACAGACGGTAGGTTCTAGACACTGGAAGTTTAGGAGCAAGAGAAAGGAGAGCAAAATTTACTGATGGATACTGATTTATAATTAGATGGGGGAAAACATTTTGACATTTTATTTCACAGTAGAATAAACAGACATGATGTACTGAGGTATTCTTTAAGCTAATGGAAATAATTTTGAATGTTTTATAACAAAAATGATCACTGCTTGAGGAGAAATATATGATTACACCAATTGAATATTCCACAATGTATACATGTGTGGAAACATTACACAGCATTCCACATGTACATAGTTTATACTTTTCAGTGTAAAACTTCCTGTTCCTTACATTCTCCACCCTGTTTCTAGATCCTTCAGAAACTCAGAGCCTATGACATCAATCACAAAATATTTTCACACACACGCATGAACACACACACACACACACACACACACACACCAAAAACAAACAAACAAACAAAAAACCCCAAAACAAAACACAGGAGTCCCTTCTTTGCATGGAACCAAAAGCTGTCCTTTGTAACCAATCACTCCTTGGTCCACAGCACCAGCCATGCTGAGCTCTGGGAAGTGACTCCTTAGTCAGCAGCCTCTCAGTCCTCCATTCTCCTGGCTTCAGAAGGGCTGCCATTTTGGATTAGATGTCCTAGGCTCCAGTTCAGTTATCAGAAGTGTTTTCATGAGCAAGAAGGAAATAAGCCCATCAAATGAGATGATGGGTACAGCAGAGCCTAATTCAGAATTCCAAGTGAAGTCCATTAGTCACTCCTTTCAGCCTGACTCGAGTCTTTCAAATTTCTTTTATAATGTGAAACACATTTGTGAAGGTTACTGATACTCTGTTCATGTTTTGAATTCTATAGACGGTTTTGTTTGAAATCTTGAAACTGCTGTGAAGCAATCCTTCTAAAGTACACATCTGAAAAGCAGGCCAGGGTCAAAGGAATGGATTTCATGGATTCTCTCTGCAGCATTTCCAGGGAGATTCCTCTCTCCAGTATCTGTAAACTTGGAAGACATTGAAGCCAGAATTTATCAGTGCACATGACATCAAATGATGGCCAACGGTCTACCACATCTAGTTGAGAAAATATGACAGAGTACTATTTGTAGTTCTTTATGCATGTGTACATGTGTACATGTGGTGTGTGTGTGTTCCTGAGTGTGCACATATGTGTACTGGAGCAGCTGCCCATGCATATGTCTCTGGAGGCCAGAAGTCAATGTCAGATGTGGTCATCAATCACTCTCCACCTTATTTGTTAAGATAGGATCTCTCACTGAGCCAGAAGCACACTTCTCTACTACACTGGCAGACTAGCAAGTTCACAGATCAAGCTGACCAACCCCATATTTGGGAATTAGAGACACGTGCAACCACATTCAGCTTTTTACATAGGTAGTGGGGATCCAAACTCAGTCCTCGGATTTGCCAGGCTAAACCTTCAAAGACCTATGCCACTAATGATCCACTTCTACCAGCTAGCCCCACTCCTAATGGTATGTTTCAGAGAAAATCACAATTTGGCTTTACCACAAATAGTTCACCAGTGGACCAAGCACTCTAACATAACACATGAGCCTAGGGAGGAAATGACATAGTAAAATCATAACACCATGCCTAAAGAACCTCCCAATCTGGCAGTTCTGACCCATGTTACCTTTGGTAGTGTCCCAATAAATAAATCTTATTTATTCATTGCTGCTTCATTAGACTGTCTCTGTCTTCACAATTAAAATAATACTTATTGCTGGAATGAATGTTCTACATATCACTGATGAAATTCATTGTTTATTTTTGGGAGGTTTTTGCAGATTAAGTTTCCTCAACTCTGTTGCTTGAGATGTGTGGTGACATTTTGTTTGTACTCTAACAAATAAAGCTTGCCTGGAGATCAGAGGGCAGAGCTAGCTACTAGTTAATCATAGAGGTCAGGCAGTGGTGGCACACACCTTTAATTCCCAGCACTTGGGAGGAGGAAGCAGGAAGATCAGGAGTTCAAGGCCACCCTGGGCTACATGAGATTCATCCAGTCTAAAAGAGAAATAGAGCCAGGCAGTGGAGGCTCAAGCCTTTGATCCCAGCACATGTGAGGCTCATGTCTTTGATTCCAGTACTTGGGAGGTACAAGCTTTTAATTCCAGCACTGGGGAGGTGGAGACAGGAAGTGATATGGCTGGGCAGAGAGAGGAATATAAAGCAGAAGGAGACAGGAACTCAGCCCCTTTTCAGCCTAAGTCCTTGTGGAAGTAAGAGGTGACTTTGGCTAGCTCCTTTACTTTTCTGATCTTTCAGCTTTTACTCTTGTATCTGACTCTGGGTTTTTATTATTAAGACCAATGAGAACTCACAATACAGACATGTATGAGAGATATCACCATAGATATGAGAGTGGTTTTTATGTAATAAGTGACGAACATCCTTTCAAATGTTTAGCAGCTATTCAGCTTCAATCAGATTACTCCAATCTTGTTCAGCAACTTATATATAGTTCTTCTCTGAATCCTTACAGAAAGGACTAAAATATCCTGAAAAAACATACAAAGTAATAATTCATATTTAAAGCAAGAAGTATAAACATATTACAGAGGATCATTACTGGATTGGACTTAGTTTATTCTATGAGAATACTTAAAAAAAAACTCATTCTGAACTATAAACTTTCAAATCACACAAAGAACTCTAAAAACAGGACTAGAGCCTGAGGGTCAAGACTGGAACAACTAAATAAGTATTTGTGTACAGAGACTTACACATAACGTGTATATGTGTGTTTGTGTATGTATGCATGAGTATACACATATGTGTATATGTATGTACATGTATGTATATGATATGTATTTGAATATATTTATGTATGAATGTATGGGTTTTGATATGTATTTGTGAATGTGTGTGTGTGTGCATGAGTGTGTATGTATGTGTGTATATGTGTGTCTGTGTATAGAATTGGGGAGGCAGGGACTTGATGTGAGAATCACAAATGAGAAACTATCAGAGGGTTTTCAAGTTTATTCCTTGTCTCGAGGACAAGAACTTAGGACCAGCTTTTTATCCCAGTTAAATCCTTTTCCCTCTTCCAGCCCAAAGATTGGTGAATGGAATTTGAGGATTTTCTCCCTAAATAGTGTCAGTGTATAAATATGTTTGTACACAGCCCATTCACCCTTCCCTCACCCTGTCCCTGGAAACCACTGATCATCTCTGTATGCAATTTTATATTTCACATAACGTCATGTTGTTACAATTACACAGTATGTAGCTATTCAGAGTGGCATCATATACTTTGCAATATGCATTCAGTTTGTTCCACATAGTCTTTGCTGAATAGGGTTCCATTGTACTGATATATTGTAGATTTCTTATTATCATTTTATTTCATTCAAAATGGTAGGAGTTTTCTCACAGCCTTTTGGATCCATATGTTATTTAAGGTATATTATTTGATCTTGAACCTTCTAAGAATTTGCAGCTATCATTGTACTACTGTTCTCTAGTTTATTTCCCTTCTGTCTCCAAAGCATACTTTGCATGATTTCTATCCATTTAAAATATGTTGAGGTATATTTGTGGCCATAAAATGGTCTACCTTGACGAATTAGAATATACTCTGTGCTATCACTGGATGGCATGTGCTACATTGGTCTTGTCTATATACATAGATGGAGTATGGAAGCAGATGGCACAATACACTAATCACTAGCATCTACAGTCTGTTTTATGTGATCAGGTAATGGTTATAAACATATCATTGAAAGGATTTTAGGGTAAAAAGAAATAGGCATGGATATTCCAGGCTGAAAAATGTATTAAGAAACAGAGCAACTACATTTCTGTGTGAATAGTAATTTGCTAAAGTTGTTACAGAAGCCTAGGGAGATATGCCCATAGTCTGTCTATAGTTGGGTCTTGGAAGACTCTAAAGAGACATGTCCAAAGTGAACAGGGATCCCTGAGATGGGTGTACAGGGGGCACTACAAATAAGAGTCCAGGGAGCTAACTCATTCTAAAGTCATGGGAAGGCATTTCTGGAGTTTAACTGTCTGAAAAGTGATCTCCATGTAGGAGACAATTCTAGGCTGCTAAAGAAAATGTGGCCTGTAGATAGGAATGGACCATACGGAAGAGAATTGCTAAACAATTCCTTATAATCCTAGGAAAGCATGGTGGTTATCTGAGAAAGGATAAAGACAGCAATAAAAATGCCCTTTCCTGTTCTCTCATGGTGTTAAAGCATTTCTCATGGCCCTTGCAGCACTTTGAAGTTTTCACTAACGGGTATTATTATATGGCCCCTGTTTTGTGCTGTTTTAGTGTGGCCTTATGCTCTCTTCATCAAGAAATACTCTCTCCTCCCTCCAGGTACCTCTTGTGTTCACCTTAGTGATATATTTAACAGAAGGGTTTATTGAAATTCAAAAGTTAGTTGTCAGAAACCTGTGCCTTCTGCCTGGGTCTCTTGAAATGTTTGCTATTGCAATATGTTCTCTCAGAACCTAGGCATTGCTTTCAGAATTATAGGCAAGTGAAGAAGCACAACCACCAGCAGACTTCCAACTGCACTAGCAGAGACTTTGTGCCCACCAGAATCCAGTTAACCACACAGAATTGGAAGACACTGGTCAAATTTTAGCCTAAGCTTTAGGACTCAAAGTGCTGTGTTCTATGTAAAGTGATTCCCAACACAGGTCATAATCAAATGTGATCTTTTCTACCAAATGTGCCATCTGTATCTCCTTGCACATGCTTGTTCTTAATAATTAGTTGAGTACTCATGGTTGACATCACTTACTCCAAGCGTTCTTTTCCTTAAAGTTTCAATAACAAAGCAACAAAATTGTGAATTCCACAATGAGATCATTTCCCCTACAACTACAGGCTCAAAACTCCCTTCTAAAGAATATCTCTGAAAGGCACAATGTATTGTGTGTTCCTGTGATAGATCTTTAGTTCTCAGAATGATTTTTTATTACAATTAACTTGACCAGTATGTAATACTCATTACCATATAAAAGTCAGCTCCACCAAAGACACAAAGATAAGCACAGGAAACCCCATGAGGAATGAACCAAATTATTATTTTAAAAAATCTTGACAATATTCTACAAGTTTAGGACAATTACTTTATTTATTTACAGATTTTTTCCATTCAACATTTCTATCTGAGAGAAAAGCTGAATTATATCCAATTTAGATTACATATTCTTCATCTAATTATAACTTGATATATATCATTGACAAAATCCAACGCCAGCACTGTGTAGTGGGTTTTGTTGTTGTTAAATTAAAAACACATAAATCTGGTGAAAAGAGGCAATTATAAAATATAAGATAAAATTCCCATAACTGTTTGTGGAGTGAGAGAAGCTTGGTAAATTATTGTTTCAATAGTCTGAGTAACACACACACACACACACACACACACACACACACACACACACACACGCAGTCCCTGTTGTTACAAACATCTGATCTACAGCAAGCAGACTCACTAAACAATAATACAATTTGACATAGCAAAGAACTGAACTCAGCTCTAAAGTAACTGGAACACACTAGGCAAAACTACAAGCTATATTTTCAGAGCTGGCAGGGCACAGAGGGGCAACATTTTAAGAAGTCTGGAGGAAGAAAAGGTATTTCCAGTTTTTTTTTTTTCAGAAAAGAAGAACTACCTATGCAAAGGCAGAGCGTTGAGCAGCTACACAGCATTAGAACAAGTTAGGCCTCTAAGAACCTGAATTGTGTGGGATCCTGGTGATACTCAGAAAGATATACATGTGTAGATGGATTCAGACAGACGATAGGACACTGTTTGACATATTAACAAGTTTGAGTTACGATCCAGATTTAACTAATATTCCCTGAGCACAAAAGTAGCGTGATGATGTGATGATCTGAGGGTTAGAAGCATGATTCTTTTCCATTGCAGAAACAGAAGCCAGTGTTGGAAGTCCATGTGAGAGAGCCACGTAGTGTGCTCTGCCAATTTCAGCAACTCTTGCAATTCCCCGTGTGATGTCTCAGTCCTTTCTTCTCTCTTCCAGGTTTCTATGGATCTTCCTGCTAGACAATCTTTTTGTACTTTACCAAGTAGAGAAAATGAGAACGCTATGAATATGCCTTTCAAATGGTCGCCACCTCCCTATTATTCTGCCTTTTCTCCATCTGCACAAAATATACCCACCTTCCCACCAAAGGCCAGGCCTACTCCAGTAGGAGATCCTGTACTAGATCCTACCCCATTTGCTTATCTTAATGCCTTCTTCACTAAGTATAATCACACTGATTCCTTTACTATGTCATTTCTATCAGCTCAAAAATGCTGTTATTTTGTTATATTAATTTTTATTTTTTTCTTAATTTTTGATGATTTTATGCATGCAGAGAATGAAGTATGACCATATTAACCCCTCCATATCTGTCTTTTAACTACTTCCATATTTTCTCCAATGTGTGTCCATCATCCATATATACATACATGAGTGTGTGTGTGTGTGTGTGTGTGTGTGTGTGTGTGTGTGCATGTGCATGTATCCTGCTAAGTCCAGTTAGTGCTGGTCATGTGACAATGGCGGTGGAACCATCCACTGCAGCATGAGAAACTCACCAGTGACAACACCCTCAAAAAAGAGGTATCTCAGCATCCCTGCAGCTCTCAGTTGCTTCTGAGTGAGGCAAGATGCTTGGGAATCATCTAGCACATCTATGCCAGGATTTTGGTTGGCTTGATCTTGTGCAGGTGACCACAGGTGCTGTCATTTCATGCATTTGATAACCATGTTGTGTCCAGAACACAGTTTTTCACAGCAGCCCTCCTATCCTCCAGTTCTTATATTCTTTCTTCCTTCTCTCCCACAATACTCCCTGTACTCCAGTGGCTGGAGATTTAATATAGATATCCAATTTGAAATTGGGCACTAAGCCTCTTATTTTCAGCATGTTGAATAGTTGGATATTTCCCCACTGCCCACTGCCTGTTGTCCAATACAAAACATTTATCTGACCTAACTTCAGACCATCCCAGGTCTGTGGAAACAAACAAACATTTAGAAGGCTGCTGTGGAATATTAGTTTAAGATGCAAAGATTACTTTAAGTTTACATTCATTTATTCTGTGCAATATTTGTTTAATGATGCAAAGATGTGCTGCATTCTTTTGTGTGGCATTTGTTTAACTCTGTAAAGCTGTGCTACTTTACCTGTCCAAAACACCTGATTGGCCTAATAAAGAGCTGAAAGGTCAATAGGTAGGCAGGAGAGAAATAGGTGGGGCTGCTGGGCAGAGAGAATAAACCAAGGGAACCTGGTGCTAGGGAAATTTCCAGAAATCCACAAGGATGATCCAAGCTAAGATCCTAGCAATAATGGAGCAGGTGCCTGAAGGGGCCTTCCCCTGTAATCAGATTGGTGAATACCCCAATTGCCATCATAAAGCCTTCATCCAGTGACTGCTGGAAGCAGATACAGAGATCAACAGCTAGGCACAGGGCCAAGCACCTGGAGTCCAGTCAAGAGAGGGAGGAGGGATTGTATAAGCATGGTCGTGGGTGGGAGGGTCAAGACCCTGATGAGGAAACCTACAGAGAGAGCTGACCTGAGCTAGTGGGATCTCACGGATTCTGGGGAACCTACAGGAGACTGAAACAGGCACTCTGACTGTGGATGATAGTTGTGTGGCTTGGTCTGCTTGTGGGGCTCCTGGCAACAGGATTTAGATTTATCCCTGGTGCATGAACTGACATTTTGGAGCCCACTCCCCATGGTGGGATACTTTGCTCAGCCTTGATGCAGGGGAAGGGGCTTGGGCCTGCCTCAACTTGAGGTACTAGATCTTACTGACTCCCCATGGAAGGCCTCACCCTCTCTGAGGAGTGGATTCGGGGTGGAGTAAGGGTCTATGGGGGGAGCAGGAGGAGGCAAGGGAAGGGGAACCATGGTTGGCAGGTAAAATGAAAAAAAAAAAATCTGTTAGTGCAGAGAATCTCAACATGAGCCAGACTATGATGGACCAGAAGAGATGGGCAGCTCTGGCAGCTCCTGCCGTATCTGATTAGCAGAACATTAGAAAACAGCATCATTAGAGGTGACTGTGGCAAGACATCTGGCCACATATGACACATGAAATAAACGTTTCAACATGGATTCAATTATTCCTTCATCTTGAGGATTCAAGTAGCCAACATTAAATTATATTTACATTAAACAATAATTCTACACAAAAGTATAATGCTAGGATGCACTTATGCTCATTTTTTTATTTTTCAAGATTTTATATTTTTAATTTTTAATTATGTGTATATGGGAGGGTGTGCACATGAATGCAGTCCCCAAAGAAGCCAAAAACAAACAAACAAACAACATACAGTATCAGATCTCCTGGGACTGGAGTTACAGGTAATTGTGAGCAGTCCTGTGTGGATACTAAGAACCAAATTCCTCTAAAATTATTGACTCCCCATAAGAGGCCTTACCCTCTCTGAGGAGGGTAAGAGGGGGATATAGGGGGAGTGTGAGGAGGAGAACCAATCTCTGTAAAATCAGTGCTTGCTCTTAACTGCTTGCTCATTTTCTTCAACCCTCAAATGCCATTTTTGAACAAGTCTTTTCGGAGCCCTTAACAACTTTATCCTCCAAAAAAGAGGGGAACAGCCTCTTTAAAGGGTTTCACCACATAGCCTAGGCTGCCTTCAACTTCTTGCATAGCGTAGGTAGCCTCAAAGTCCTGATTCTTCTGCCTTAGGCTCTGCAGAATTGGGGTAATGGGCATGTGCCATCATTTTTTTTTTTTTAATTGGGGGCATTCTCTGTAGTCCCAGCTGTTCTGGAAATCACTCTGTAGACCAGGCCAGCCTCAAACTCAGAAATCCACCTGTCTCTGCCTCCTGGGTTCGGAGATTGAAGGTGTGTGTCACCACCATCAAAAAAATAGATAAATAAATAAATTAAACTGGAGTTTTACAGCTAAAAATATACTTGTTAATATACTGGTCCTCTCTTTTTATCTTTTTCAAATGATAATGGCAAAGCCCTTGTGGTGATGTTGCACCATGATGCCCGGCCCCCATACAGAGCTTCTCAGACCTGCTGCTTCATTAAGTTCTTCATTATCCATGTGCTCTAAGACCACTGGCTACTTATCTCTCCTCAGAGTTTTACAGGTGCCCAGTGTCTTCACATTTGCTGTTTCTTCTGTCCTGAAGGTTGCTTCTGAAGATATCCATTAGATTAAGCTTAGATCTTCTTTAGCGGTTTGAACAAAAACCCTTTCTCTAAAAGAGCTGCAGTGGAGAGTGGAGAGAGATGGCTCAGAGGGCAAAAGCACCTGCTACCAAGCCTGGGGACTTGAGTTCAAACCCAAGATAAAACTAACAGAAAGACAGTACTGACTCCTGCAAGTTATCCTCTGAATCCATGTTACTGTGATCACATGCCAGAGTCCAGCTCCAGAGTTCAAGTCCCAAAGAGGAAGTGTAGAGTCGTGAAGGAAGGAGGCTGACATGGTCTGAGGGTGAATCAGGATGGCTGCCACTTTATTGGGAAAAGGAAGTCTTGAGATGGAAAAGCAGGATACAAATTAGGTATGAAGTGATAAATAGGAAAAACAGTGGGGTGGGGCTCCAACTGTGGAGGGAGAAGGAAGTCAGTAAAGAAGAAGGAGGGACAAGGGGCAAATAACACCAATGCTATCGGATAAAACCACAAGGAAACATATTATTTTATATTTACCTAACATTATACATAATATATGTGCATGTGTATATTTATGCACACAAAGAGAGGACACACACACACAGAAAGAGAGAGAGAGAGAGAGAGAGAGAGAGAGAGAGAGAGAGAGAGAGAGAGAGAGATTAAAGTATAATAACCCTAGTACCAGACATGATAAGCTTCCTTTCAAAAAGTTGGTCAGGGTAGTTCAAGTGATTCCCAATACAATATAGATTGTATTGTAACCCACGATTCCCTCTCAGATGTTGAAGTAAGTTCACTGTTGCTGAAGACACCAAACACTTAAGAACCAGGGTAGAGATGATTCAAGGTGGATTTCAGCTGAAAGCCATATTCCTGTAGCCAGGCTTCCTTGTTAACAGAAAACACACACTCTAAGCTGCTAATTGAGGGAAGCAATTAATAGGCTTCTGCTGTGACACCTATGAACCATAACAATGACCAGTGTGGTAAGACATCCCTAAGGGCGCAGTAAGTAGCACTCACTTGTTGGTGAGAATGCAAGATCTGGCTATGTGTATTTTAGGCCTGCTCAACAGGAAGGAAATCCTGTCTGGTAGTAGAAATCTAGTTTATTTCCCTAGGCTAATGAGGTCATAGATCTTAGAAATAATCTACTACCACCACTTTGCTAGACAAGCATAATCCCTTACTATATTCTAAATCTTATCCCATACCCACAGGGAAGTGTATCTACCACTCCTCGCCGAAGATTTTCTTTGTAGCTAATGAATACCATCATAGAAACCCCAAACTAGGCATAATGCAGAGATTAATGGATCATAGGGAGTTCAGCCCCAAGGGATACATCTATTTCACAGTTCCTGCATTTATGGCTAAGAGAATATCACAGAAGGGAAAGCAGAAAGTTTTTATGAGCCAGAATACCAGGGACTCTTCTGTGAAACACTCTCTCCTAGAAATGGCTGCATGTAAGACATAAACAATGACAATATCAATAGACATGTTAATACAGAAGGGGGATCTTAATTGGCTTCCACCCCTATGCAAAGAAATACAGGCAACTAATGACTCCAATGACTTCTGGGAGTGGGATAATTAGGCTGTCCTGAAGATGAGATTATCCAATATGAAGTGGTCAGCTCTGAAACCTTGTACACACAAAGAACAAAACAGAATCAGGAGCTCAGTAGGGTAGGTTTGTTTCTCTCTGTGTGTGTGTGTGTGTGTGTGTGTGTGTGTGTGTGTGTGTGTACAATAATAATAAAAGTCAAGAAATAGGTGCTATTAATTTCAGTACTCCGGAGCATGGGAAGAATTGGATGAAGAGTGCTAGGGAGCTGCTGGAGGGAGGATTAAATAAAAGGAAGGCTATGTAATTTTATTTTAATTTAAAAATGTATTGCCGGGCGGTGGTGGCGCACGCCTTTAATCCCAGCACTCGGAAGGCAGAGGCAGGTGGATCTTGTGAGTTCGAGGCAGCTGGGCTACAGTGAGTTCCAGGAAAGCGCAAAGCTACACAGAGAAATGTTAAAAAAAAAAAAAAAAAAAAAAAAAAAAAAAAAAAAAAAAAAAAAAAAAAAAAAAATGTATTGAAATTCTTAAAAAGTAAAGGAAGTTGGCTCCATATAGGCAAAAAGGGACAGCAAACTTTCTAGCTAAAGTTTTCAGATGTTGTCTCAAGAATAGGTACTGCTTATTCATTTTTATAGGTATGATATGCATTATTAACAACTGCATAAAATAATCTTCACACCTTAAAAGTACCTCTGGAGGGCAATGTGCCAGCACGTAAATAGTTTCACTATCTCTAGAGTAGGGCTATTAGTGATAGCCAGACTATATTCTTATGTTTTGGTGCATCTGGATTTTTGCATTGTAAATACACTATTTTTTCAGGCAGAAATATAATAAAACTCTTTATTTTGTTCAAAATGAGCTGAATATTGGTCTCAAAAGCAACCACTCTAAACCATACAGCTCATTTTTCATCTTCAGAGAGAGCATCTATATCTTTAAGCATTTATGGGCTGCTGAGAAAAATTAATTTCAATTCCTATTATTACAGTCACTTGTCAGCAGTTAGCCTCAATAATTTAATTTCTTACATATTTAAAAATTTAGCTCAATACTAAAACCAATTGTTTGCCTATTTCTGGCATTAACTCCTAAACAGGGCAGGGACTTCTATTAAAACCAAACTAATTCTTTACTGTGAACTCGTTTTTTGAAACACCTACTTATATTTCAGCTCTAATGGAATGGGAAATGATACTGTAGAGCATGCTCAATTATTGTTAATCCTTCTTTTCCCACGCAAGTCAGATCAATCCTGTTAAGTGTTTTTTTTTTCCCTCTTCACAGTGCAATGGTCTATTTAACAAAATGCACGCAGTTGAGCTTGTTGCTGTAATAAAGCTTAAAAAGTTGAAATTAAATCAGTTTAGTGTAATTATTTATAATTAGATATTCTTAATGGAAGCTGTATAAATTCTGTTATTCCAAACAAACTCATGCCTGCTTAACTCTGTTGCTCTGTTGAAAACTCCCCACTTTCCCTTCCCACAAGGACACAAGAAAACTGCTCCCAGGTTCTCAAGGCAGGGCTCCATCTGCTCAGAAAATAGCCTGAGGCACAGTTAGCAAACAGTTATAAAAAACACTTATTTGTCATTATATGAAAGTAGAGCCAGAAGCTGGAAATTGAGATTTTATGATAACTACCTCTTAAATTTTCAAGACAAGAGTGGAAAGAGGGAGTCAGTGCTGCAGCCAATGTAACACTTAAAAAAAAAAAAAAGAGTGCCACAACCTTTCTGAGAGAGGGAGGCACACACCCAGTCATCGGTGGATGTGTGGATACCTGTTATCTATTAAGTTAGACTCCTGGGAAAGCCTCCTGAAAAATCATCAAGTATCTGTCTGTCTATCTTCTATGATGGACAGAAAAACTACCCCTAGGTACCTCTTGCTAACCACAGAGTTCTCTGAGAAATGTGTATTCAGTGGGCCATGCCAAGGGGACAGCATCTGCTTTCGATCAAGTATGTCTCAACAGCAAATGGGTGCAAGAGATAGCCAAAGACACAGCAGCTCGAGCTCCTATTAAATCACCAGGGCTTCAATTTTTATCTTTGCCTCATCAAAACAACAGAGAGGTTAACTTCTCCAAGCGGCCGAGGTGCCGAGGTGGTAGAAGGGAATACCCAGCATGCCTCCTGAATCTCTCCAGAAGAATGTTTTCATCCAGACCATGTGAAAATTTTCAGTGGGAATGGTTTCCACATGTGCCATATTGTATCACATTGAGAGTGTCCCTGGCTTTTGTCTTATACATGCTATTGTTCCTTAAATTAGATTTGTTCATTCAGTTAATCTCTTTGTGTGTGGGAGTTTTCAAATCACAGATTTTTCTTGATCTCTGTACAATAAAACATCTGACTAAATATAGTGAACTTTCCTTTCTCCAAGTCAGATAAAAAGAGAAAGTTTCACGAGAATAGAACAACCAGTAATTTTGATTTGACCTCAGAGGTTCTGCTGCTTCCTTAAATATCTTATAAGTGCCTGCCTAACATTATACAGCAAAAATAGGAAAGAGAGACTGAAGAGCTCATTAGTAATTATTACCATTCCTGCACAGAGGACTACTGTTTGTTTTCTTTGGGTATTACATAAACTTTGAAGAGTATCTACTGTCTCTAAAGGAAACTATAAATTAGACAATAAAGTGGCTTTGAAATATACTCAATAAATCCTGAAATTGGGTGAATTAGTCGTGGAGGTGTGAACTCTTTCTTTCAGTGTTAACTGAGCCCTGGATACCATGACAGACATTGCACAAAGTTAGCATCTTCATGCACAAGTTAAATATCAGCAGAAGAGAAGGTCAAGGGACCAATAGGTCTTTATTAATGCAGCCAAATCCACATAAACAATGAGGGATGGAAAAGGTTCAAACCTGATCTCATGTCAAAACCCACATTATTGTTTTATACCACTTCAAGAAACCTGGACCCCAGATTATTTTGCATGATATTTTTAAACATATGGACAACATCTCTGACATTCAAAGGAAGAGGTTATTTTTCTTCTTCCCTTGAACCTGCTTCTGACTTAGTGATTCATTTGTGGTTAAAAAAAAGTTGAAATGATATTAAATCACTTTTGTGGCCAAGACGGGAAAAGATCTGTGGCTCTGCCATATTCTGCTCATTCTGAAGGAACCACCATGAGAAACATCTGGCTGATCTGAGATTACCATACAGGAGAAGCCATATGCAGGTGCTCTGGTTAGCAGCATAGCCAAGCACTGAGTCAGTAGCTAGTATCAAACCCTAGTGTATGACTATGCCATCTTTGAGTTTTGAAATTCAGTTCAATAATATGCAGATAACTTCAATATTATTTAAAAGATACAAACAAATGGAAAGGAAGCACGTGTACAGGCTCTGTGAGCTCCTGAACACATTGACTCCAATTATGCATCTGTGACTGAGAAGCTGTTAAAATTTGGATACCAAATTTTCAAGGTTCTCAAAGTCCATATGTGGAAGGCTTGATCCCTAGCAGTGTTGACAGGCTATTGGGTCATGTGAATTCTAACCTCCAAAGTTGTTTAATCCATTGATGAGTTTATAGCTGAATAAGTGATTAAGAGCTAGGGCCTCCAGGAAGTAGTTCACTTGAGACATTTTAATAATGGGTATATATTATTCACTCTCTGTCTGTCTCTGTCTCTCCCAGTCGTCACCTCGCTTCCTGGCTGCCATGAAATGAGAGCCTCCTAACTCCTACCAACTGTGGTATTGCCTCACCTGAGGAATGAAGCAGGGAGCTAGCCATTTTTGGACTGAAACCTCAGAAATTAGCTTTTCCTCTTTATTTTTGTTGGCTATTTTGTCAGAGCAATAGTAAACTAATCAATATAGGACAGGAAACAATACATAATTAATTGAAGGACCTAATAGGCCCACTTACAAGGTAGACCTGAATTAAAACCCCAGTAATACCCTGGGTGTCAAAATTCCTACTCAGAGTCACTGTAATTTTGATATCTCCTAGATTTAGTATCAGTTCAGGACCAGTGTCTTAAATATCTTAATGATTGAGAATTTCATTTTCTGTCTCATTGTTTCCCTATCCTAATGCCATAGATTGTATTTCTGAATGTTGGGAGAAATATTGACAGTACAAACTTTGGAACGTACTTCCAAAGGAAGGTGTGTCTTCATATAGGTCTGTCTTCCTCTCACTTAATGTAACTCTAGATCTGTAATTAGGTTGACTCTGGAAGTTGACTGAAGGGCTGTGACTTTCTCTTCTATGGTTCAGATTAGAACTTGAACATTTCTGTCAATACCAATGAAATGAGAATTTGATAGCTGCTCTGTTATTTCACAAGGAGGAACACTGCAATTGGATTGTTGATACCAGAGGTCTGTGAGAATCAGGCAATCTGACAGTTCACTGGTTTGACTCTACTACAGTTGGGTAGCTATACTGAACTTTAACTTTGGCACCCTGCAATCAAGTGATTCATTTTCTCACTATCACTTTCGTTTCCTAATTCAGTGGCAGCCATTTTCACTGTAAAGTCTTCCTTGAACAAAAGGAAGAACAGTTGCAAAGTTTTTCAAGATTTTGCTTAAATTATCCTCCATATTATTTTAAACGGAACTGGGTTGCTTTCAAATGAGGAACTCACATAAACATTGTAATCTCAGATTCTTGAGGCTGAAATTTCTGTTGGTCAACTTTTGTCCACGTTTCAGCTAATCAGACAGGAGACTTGGTTTGAAAATCTGTAGGCATGAGACCCATGAACAGGCAGTATTACTGTTTGACAGAAGACAACAAGACTAATGTCCCAGGAGCCAATTGTTCAGACAGAAAATGTTTCCCCTTATTCAGGGAAGTCTTTATGCTTTATTTTGGTCCTCAACTAACTGGATAAGGGGCCCTCATGTTAGCAGACCAATGTGCATCATTCAATATACTGATTTAAGAGTTAATCTCCTCTAAAAAAATCATTTAAGAATTTAAATAAAAATTGCACTAAATGATAAATGCAAGTAACTAGTTAAGTCCCACTCTAAAAATGATTACAACAAAGTTTAGATATTCTCAGCATTAGTTATTACTGTTAAATTTAAAGTAGAAAATGAACAAATGAACACAGTACCTGCTCAGAAGCTGTGACATGAAGCTCACATGTTGCCTACTTTACTAGAATCTGGAAACCCAAAGCTAAGACCAACTTCATTTAATGTCATCCTTATGCTCAATTCTTTTTGAAAATAAAGGAATTATTTTTATCAATAATCCATTTTATCTCCTGACTTTGAGGATTATTTGAAGTTAACTTAAAACCTCATCCTTAAAACTAATTTGTTGTTTTCTTTTGAGAACTTCATACATGTATACTATATTTACATAATTTAACCCCTTTCTCCTAATATCTTTCTTTCCCTGGTCCCCTTCATTCCTCCATGTCCCCCTTTATTTACCCCCTTTTTGACTTCTTCAGTTATCTTTGTTATACACATATATGTATACAAATAACCTACTGAGTTGTTTTTTTTTTTTTTTTTTTTTTTTTTTTTTTTTTTTTTAGTTTTGTTCATATGTACATGTGTTTGGGGCTGACCTCTTGGGGTTAGATCATCTATTGGGGGATTTATTTGGAGAAGATTGATTCTCCCTCTTTCTTTCTTTTCATTTTTGTTTGTTGTTGTTTTTTGAGGTAGGGTTTCTCTGTGTACTCTACCTGTCCTGGATCTCACTCTGTAGACCAGGTTGGCCTTGAACTCAGAGATCTATCTGCCTCTGCCTCCTGAGTGTTGGGATTAAAGGCATGCACCACAACTGCCTTCTCTCTGTTTCAATCATGATTGATTGTCTCATCTAGGAGCAGAGACTTATGAAATCTTACTGGTATTTGTTGGCATGTCAACTTGTGTGGTCCTTATGCAAGTGTTGCTTAGGAGACCATATTGTTGTGATTACTCCAGGTTACATACTAAAAATAAAAAGTTTAGAACTAAGATTCACAAATAAGATAAAACATGTTCTTGAAGAACACCACAAGAAAACCTACAGAATCAACTAACCTGGGGCTCATAGAGACTCACAGAGACTGAACCAACATCCAGGGAGCCTGCATAGGACTGATCTAGACCCTCTGCATATATGTTACAGTTGTGTAGCTTGGTCTTCTTGTGGAACTCCTAATAGTGGGATCTGACTCTTACTTGCTTTGGGACCCTAATCCTCATACTGGGTTGTAGTTGGAAGTTTCCTTGTGTCCTAGCTGGCAATATCCCACAGCACTGGGTTGCCTTATCCATCCTTCAACTTGATATGCAATGTTTGGTTAATATTCATGGAAGGCCTGTCATCCTCTGAATAGAAATATAGGAGAGGCCTCCCAGCACTTGGGAGGCAGAACCAGGCGGATCTCTGTGAGTTTGAGGCCAGCCTGATCTACAGAGCAAGATCCAGGACAGGCACCAAAAACTACACAGAGAAACCTTGTCTTGAAAAAAACAAACAAAAAAGAAAAGAAAAAAAGAAAAGAAAAGTAGGAGGAGTTGATGTGGGTGGGAGGAGGGGAAGTGGGAGGGGTCTGGGAGGAGAGGAAGAAGGGAAAATAGCAGTCAGGTTGTAAAAAGCTATATATATATAAAGACAGAATATGAGTCATTTGTCTTTCTGGATTGGATTGTTTTATTCAGTATAATAGTTCTAGTTCCATTTATTTCCTTTGAACATGGCAAAAAACATAACTGAACAAGTATTACTGCAACATAGTATTGAGTTCTTTGAGGATCTGCCAAGGAGTAGTTCATGTGAGCAATGTGGTAGATCTATTTTTAGCTATTTGAGAATTCTTCACACTGATTTCCATAATGACTGCATTGGTTTGTACCACCACAACCAAGTGAATAAGAGTCTCTTTCCCAGTTTCCTCACCAGCATTTGTTGTCAATTGTTTTCTTGACTTGAGAGATTTCTCCAAAGAAGAAGTAAAAATCTCTAAAACGAATGAGATAAAGTGTTCAACATCCTTAGCAATCAGGGAAATGCAAATTGAATATACTTTGAGATTTCATCTAACATCAGAGAGAGAGAGAGAGAGAGAGAGAGAGAGAGAGAGAGACAGAGAGAGACAGAGAGAGAGAAATCTAAACTGAAATAAAAATCCACATCCATTAAAAAAAAGAAACCATCATTTGAATCAATTACATCTGCTGTGTAACAGTTTCCTCCAAGAGTGTGACCCTCCATCCTGCAGGGAATTGCCTTAAGCCATAAGGCAAACAACTTCCTAAAATAGCCTTAGGAAGTCCCTGAAGCACACCAGATTCAGACCAGACCAGCTGCCTGGAAGAAGCAGAAACCAGCTGAGCTTCCCAGAACAGGTTTAGAACAACTGAATCATTTGTAAATAACACTCTTCAGCTTCTGAAGCTGCCAGAAGCAGGTGAAGTGTGCTCCAGGTTTTCAGTTTTTGTGACCTGTCACACCCTGCTGGGGTGAGTTTTGGTGATGCAGCTGTTTTTGAGTCATTTCTGCTCTTGTAACTAAACTCTTACTCATATTATTGTAAGGAGTTCCAGTGAATTTCATTGGTTCAAGGTGAACTTCTGTGGTATCCACACTTTCGTCTGTCATTGAATCCCTATCTGAAGTGACATGTGCTGCATCCCTGTGACAAAGTTTTGTTACTCAACAGGATATTCATACAGACAGATGATCTTTGACTCATTGTGGTTGACTTAAACACTTTTGACTTTATAATGACCTGAAACAAATAGATAACTGGCAGAAATTAATCATATCTTGGATGTTAAAATTTGATCTGGAATCATGGAATATTATGGTGATTATTTTGATTGTCCACTTTATTATACTGAGAGAAAATTGCTATATTGTACTTCTATGTATATCTTTGTCTGTGTATCTAGAGTTATTAGGCAGGTGAGTCAGTGAACTGACCATAGAGAAAAGACACCTTTAATGTGGGAAGTACCATCCAATGGGGCTAGAGGGGTTATATGGAACAAAAGTATAGGAACTTACATGAGGCTTGTGATGAAATAACTCATAATAATAAAAGTGTATTTTCATAGTTCATGGAAACATTCTTTTACTGCTTTGCACTCTTTCCTTCTCTATGGATTTGATTAGTGAAATGTGTACTTATGAAATTATTTCCAAGCACTCTGCTTTCAACAGTGATAGCACTGATTGGACATACACACAAATATCATATTGATTATGTCACTTGTAGCTCTCATTTTACAGCTTCCTCTTGTTTCTTATGCTCAGGTTGCTCTACATCATCAGAGCCATGTACCTGCATTTATTTCTCAGTTTTGAATTATTTACTGAGCCATATTTGCAAGGGCACTAGTAACCAGGCAGTCCATCAAATCTTTAAAAGCTATATTTAACCTGTTATTGATCCAGAAGAATATAGTTATAGGATTTCAATCTTTCCCCTTCTGTTTTAAGAATATAGACTCTGAGCTTCCAGTGGTAAACTGAACATCTACTCATCTGTTAACAGTGAAGGAGGTAAGTCAGTCAATGCTCTTCTCTCACCTCCACCACTGGCTTACCCCTCTTTATCCTGTCCTTCTCACCTAAGAAAAGGGCACAATAACATATCTCCTTCATGGGGATATTAAATGAGTGAATACACATAAAGAACTTAGGAATTCCTGAGTCATGATAAACTCTGAATAATTGTAAGCCATTTGTATTACTTAGTCCACTTTCCTATGTACTACCTGTTGTCAGATGGTGCCTGAAATAATGTGAATAATGCCTGTGAATGAATAGGAAGGAAAAATAGTGGTCTTTTCCTCAGCAGAATATAGAGTTTCAATGAAATCACACCATGCAGAGAAAGCAGTTTGTCCTGCTTATATGGAAGACAAACAAGGAACTAGACTTTGACTTCAATCTGTATGAATGGAAGATGTCATTGCTTCCATGACCCACATTCCATTCAATACCAAGAGCAGAAAGAAACAGCATTTAGGAGTCCAATAGGAATAGTCACCTAAGAGGTGCTGTTTGACTAAACAAGCACTCCATTCTTTTCTTCTCCACAGCCATTCCTTACACCTTTCAACTGTTCGGCAATATGACTCTCCTGGGATTGAGATATAGTGTGTCAGATTCCATCACTCCTTAACATAACAGAGGAGAAGTGGCCACTGTATACCAGAAAGGGCTCTTTCATTGATCTACAGAACTGTGCTTCCAGCGTAGGGTAGAATCTTCTCTCAATCAGAGTGCTAGCAGATTGAAAGGCCAAATAAAATGTTGAGTAAGGTGTGGTCACCCACATTTCCAGGAAGAGTCCCAATTTAGCAGAAGAGTAAAGTTCATGAACCAGATCACCACTAAATAATTTTCCATAAATAATACTAACTTTTTTCACTTGTAAATACTTGCAAGCCACTCAATTTCTCCCATTGACTTAAGTAAACCATTTACTCCCAAATAGAGAATTCTATAATTTCTTGAATTATATGTCAATAGAAATGGGACTCTTTTAAGTCTCTGGAGTTAGGAATCTAATATGTGAGACTCATTAAATAAGGATAATATGCATTGTGTGTTGCAGGATATTTGACCACACCGTGAACCCCAAGTTTTTATTTGTGTCAATTAAATAAAATTAACTTTGGGTCAGGATACTGCAGTAGCAACTATTTGACTGAGAGTCATCACAGAGTCTCAGAGGGCATCTGGGAAAGATAGATAGAAACAGGAAGTAGTAGGGTGGAGTTTGGAGTGACACAGCCTTTTCTGGTTTGATGAAACAGAAGCATGGGTCTTCCATGGGTGCCAGCAAGAGAGGGTTAGCTAGTTGCTACTCAACCTCTCTAAGCTCACAGATTTTCACCCCAATCTTTAAATCTCAAGACTTAGTCTAAAATAAAATGATAGAGATTTAGTTAAGACTACCTTTAGAGGCAGACAGAGGGCTGGTGCCTGTGGGAGTAGAATTCCTGCAAGCCTGCAGCCTGAGTGGCCAGGCTGCTATTGGAGAAGGAAGCTGGTAACTGTGAAGTCACAATTACTAGCTGAAACAGCAGTAGAGTAAGATGCAGCTGCTGTGATGAAGTTAAAACATTTGATGCCAAATGTGGGGCATGATCACACAGACAGAGGTATAGCTAGTGTTTTCCTGCCTTACCCACAGTCAGGACAAATCTCTGTCACCCACCAGTCCCACAGCCGCTCAGACCCAACCAAGTAAACACAGAGACTTATATTGCTTACAAACTGTATGGCCGTGGCAGGCTTCTTGCTAACTGTTCTTATATCTTAAATCAACCCATTTCCATAAATCTATACCTTGCCACGTGGCTTGTGGCTTACTGGCATCTTCACATGCTGCTTGTCTACCTGCATCTTTACATGTAGCTTTTCATGGTGGCAGCTAGCAGTGTCTCTTTCTGCCTTCCTGTTCTTTCTTTTCTCCTCTCTGTTAGTCCTGCCTATACTTCCTGCCTAGCCACTGGCCAATCAGTATTTTATCTATTGGCCAATCAGAGCAACACATTTGCCATACAGAGCATCCCATAGCACAAAGGAGTCACAACAGTTGGCTGTGCTGCAGTTACCTTGGGCCTTTTTGTTACTTGTGTAACTTACAGCAGGTAGCTGCTACTTGGTGGAACTTGGGAAACCAGGCTCACTCTTGGAAATTGTGGGAGGGGCTTGAGTTGACCACCAACACCATTGACAAACTACTGAGAAGTCAGTGGATTTTCTGAGATACCTGGGAAGTCCTTTAGTAGAGAGTTAAATAATATTAAAAAGAAAAATCTTTCCCACATTAAGAATGGGAAACATCACAATGCGGGGTGTGCTAGGAACCTGTGTAGGTGCTACCATGGATGGCTTTAAAATGGAAAATTTAAATGAGGGGATAAATGACTTAGCTGGGAGTGACATAATGTAGATTGTAATTGCTTTCAGTTTGGTAATTCATATTTTATTTTTAAAAAAGTGGTTTGATAACTATGTCAAATATAAATTGACTGGTAAGATATAAACCTTAGAAAGACTTGGGAATAAAAATAAGAAAAATTTAACTGATAAAATACAAGTTTCAGAAAGACTACTGATAAAATGCAAGTTTTAGAAAGACCTATTAATGAAAATACAAAAAATACTCAGGTAGAGACAGAGGCATTTACAGAAGAACATATGGCACCATTGCATTACGAAACTGAAGAGAAGAGGCTCAGGACTATGCCGAAGTTAAACAGAATCCTGTAGAAATGTTAGCTGTAAAGAGAATTAGGGAAGCATTTATTTCATATGGTGTACAGTCACCCTTTGTGAGGTGGATGTTAAATTCATGGGCCACTAGGAACAGAGTTATTCCACAAGACTAGAAAGATTTGGTTACAGCAGTATTGGAAACTTGTCCTCAGTTACAATGGGGAACATGGTGGAGAGAGGAAGCCAGGGTCACAGAACAATGAGGTAGGGCTAGAGGTCATGAGATTTCTCTAGATCAGCTTCTCAGTGAAGACCAGTATGATTATTTCCAAAGACAGCCTATGTTTAATGGTAACATCACTTTAAATGTTTGGAACAGGGTGTAATAATCAGGAAGGAGGACTTAATCATTTACTAAAATTATACAAGGCCAAAAGGAAGCCTCCACCAAGTTTTTACAAAGATTGATCTCAGCTGTAAATAGAATGATATTATATCCAGATGTTAGACAAATATTAATTGAAATATTGGCTTTTGTAAATGCTAATTCAGAATGCAAAAGGGTGATTAGGCCTTTAAAGGTAAGATCAGTGCCCATAGATAAAGGGATCCAAAATACAGCTGATACTGGATCACACATTTATGATGATACTTATATAGGAGAGACGATTTCTAAAACTTTTCAGAAAAATAAAAAGGTCAGATATTTTAATTATGGTAAACTAGATCATCTGAAAAGAGAGTGTAGGCAAGGTGTTCCTAGAAACAATATTTTTTCTAGGGATATTCCAAACAGAAGGCCTCAGACTTCTGGAGTATGTAGAAGGTGTGGTAAAGGCCAAGATTGGTTAATGAATACAAGTCAACAAGGGACAGGCAAGGTAACTCTTTGCCATCAAGAAACACTTATAAGGCCTCTTGCAGGCTCCAATGTCAAATTTGGTTCAATCATTCCCTGTCAACACTGGAAAATCCCTCCACAGAACAATTAAAAGACTTAATGCCTATTGTTAAAAACCATATTGCTTTGGATGACAGAACAGGTTCAGTAGACAAAACATAATTTTCAGGAGAGACAATAAAACAAGCATTTTGGCCAACTTCTATAAATTGTCAAAAGACAAAAACAAAAATACAAATAAATGCATTGAAATTGAGAGTTAGGTAGACACAGATGAAGATGTAACAATAATTTCACCAAAATCTTGACATCCACATTGGCCTCTTTGGGAGGCAAATGTTCATCTTCTAGGGATTGGAACTCTATCTCAGGTAAAACAAAGTGCAAGGTGGGTCAAGTGTATAGGGTTAGAATGACAAAGAGGAAATTTAAAACCATATGCAGCTAACATAGCAATACATTTATGGAGATATGATTTGTTGCAGCAATGGAGAACATAAATTAACATTCCTCTAATCTCAGAAACAAATAATAAACTAACTTATACTTCAGAGAAAGTTATTATCAAAGACAGTCACCAAAGGTTCAGGTTGTACATAAGCAGGGCATAACAGCTGCTAATTTTTCAAAGGTACCAATAGCCCTACCTTTAAAATGCTTAATTGACAAACCTGTGTGGATGTAACAACGACCTTTGATATCAGAAAAATTATAGGCATTAGAGCAGCTGGTATAGGAGCAGTTAAATGTTAAACATATTGAAGAATCAACTAATCCTTGGAATTCTTACATATTTGTTATCAAAAATGTGGAAAATGGAGAATGTTAACAGATTTAAGAGCCATAAATAAGGTGATTCAGTCAATGCGCTCTTTACAACCTGGAATTCCCTTGCTTATTGCTTAAGGAATGGTCTATTATAAAGATTGAATTAAAAAAAACTGCTTTTTTATTATACCTTTACAAAAACAGGATAGAGAAAAATTGCCTCTACAGTGCCTTCTTATAATAATGCTGAACCTGTTAAAAGGTATCAGTGGAAAGTTTTCCACAGAGAATGTAAAGTAGTCCCACCTGTGTCAGTATTTTGTACAACAAGCATTGTATATAACTTGTAACAGTTTCCACAATCTATAATTTACCATTACATGGATGATATGTTATTGAATCTACTTTTAAACCAAAAGAGCAACTATTAGTTTAAAATATTTTACATTGATATTGATTTTTGTATTTTGATAGAATTGAGGTTATTTTTGTTAGAACATAGAATACGTACATATCTAATCTTGTTTAAGGTATTGTACCTATAAAGCTCACTTAACAATGTAATACAAATTTCTAGTCCTTGAAAGTTATTATTAGAAACTATTTAGGATAATAAGGAAATGCAGGTTAGTAGTTAGTCATCTATAACAATTAAACTTAGAGTCATGTTAGGTATGCTTTCAAGGTCAAAAGATATATTTTAGGTAGGTATGTCATTTTCAAATATGTCAGAGATCTACAGAATATGGCATTTAAGATGTTTTAATAATGTAGGTTTTTTTTTTTATACAGTGAGACATGTCTGCTCCTGACAGCACCAATCTACTTCAGAGAAAATGATGGACATTGAAGAAATTCCATATGGAGTGTACTATCTTTGTGGCAAAAGTTAGCCACTGGGCAAGAAAATGCCTTTACCTCTACGGCTGACAGTATACTGTGCAGATTGGATAAGCAGGACACAAAAGAAAGTGAGTGCCAAACTTTGCCAAGACATGGTAGGAAAGACTTTTAGAATATCCTGCTTTGCTGGGTGATGGTGATAAACACCTTTATCCCAGCACTCAGGAGGCAGAGCCAGGTGGATCTCTGTGAGTTCAAGGCCAGCCTGGTCTACAGAGTGAGATCCAGGACAGGCACCAAAACTACACAGAAAAACCCTGTCTTGAAAAGAAAAAAAAAGTATGTCCTGCTTCACTGAAAAGTCTATTAGATATTCCAGGCCTGTAGGCCAAAGATGGATACCCTAACATTATAGAGCAACTTTGGGTGACAATCCAGGCATCCAGATGTTTATATCATTTCTCCCATTTTTTTGGAAGTTGCTTGCTTGTGATTACTCAGGTAACATTATTTCCTCTTGGGTCTCTGATGGTGCTAAAGACTAGATAGTTTTCCTTGTTAACAAATTCAGAAAAGAAACTCACTAAAAAGGTGTAAAGTATATAGGGTTGAGAGGCATCAAAAGATAGTTTTGGGTTGGTAATGTAAATTAGGATAGAAGGTTCATTAGGTACAATCCTTTGGACTCGCCAACATAGAATAGATATTTTCTCTGAATTTCTCAAATGTTAATGGACTAGACATTGTTTTTGTAAATATTGCCTGTGTATGTTTGTATATAGTTGTGCTTATTGTATATAGTTTTTCTATGTTAGTTATAACCTTCTCTCTTTATTTTAGACAACAAGGTGGATATGTTGTGATATTTTATTTGTGTTCTGACAAATAAAGCTTACCTGAAATTCAGAGGGTAGAGCTAGCCACTAGTTAACCATAGAGATCTGGAGGTCTGTACAGATAGGAGATAGAACGTAATATGGCTGGGTGGAGAGAGGAAGTGATAAGCAGAGCAGAGACAGGAGCTCAGCCCTTTTTGGTCTGAGGAGTTAGAGAGGTAAGAAGTAACTGTGGCTGCTCCTTTGCTTCTCTGATCTTTTTACTTTTAACCCAATATTTGACTCTGGGTTTTTATTATTAAGACTAATTATGTTTGCATATCATTGGAGGGTATTAAAAGCAAGAGGACAATTCTCTTACTTCTTGTGTGTCAGAAGGCTACATATAAACAATACTGAGTCTTTTCTCAATGAAGAAAATCCCACTTTTCTTTGTTCAGACATCTCTTTCCTATTAGAAATGCACCAAAAAGATATAAATCTGCAGTTAGATAGAGAGAATATTTTGGGACCAATGAACATACCAGCCAGTTCTACATTGCAATTGCATTGCCCTACAGTGTGGCTTTATGCATGAGGACCACGGGGTTCAAAGTGTGTTTAAATATACCCGTAGAAAAGGAAAGAAGCCATCTTATAGGCAGGTCCTTATTTTGGACATCTGAACACTGTCAGGTCTATCTCATGATTTCTGTTAATTTTTGCTGGGAATAAATTATCTAAACACAAAATTTAGTATAAAATAAATAAAAACTTCATTGGGGAATTCATTGCTTGCTGTGTATATGCTACTGTAGAATATGTCCAGTTCTCAGCTAAAAGATAGTTTCACATAAAAATAGAAAATGTCTCATGTGACATTTAGACAATGGAATTTTTGTTGCTTTAGTAAAAATCAATTTTCTTGCTGTACAGACAGTACATACTTGACAAGAAGAGGGTTTGAATGAAATGATTGCTATGTTAATGATTATTAACTAGGGGAAAATTGTCCCTACCCCTATCCCTGGCTCCAGGGAAATGTTTGTCAATATCTGCAAAGGTCTGATAATTATAGCTAGCCATTGCTACTAGTACCTCCTGGATAATGATCAAAGGCTAAGCAACAAGATGTTCTCTGGACTTCTACCAAACAAAGCTTTACTCATTCCCATGGCCGAATGTCAGAAATCTTTTGACTGTAACTGTCTGGCCTGGAGTTTAGCTTTGTTGATAATTTAGCTCAAACAAATAAAACTTTGACACCAGGTCACTCATTTGTAATACTTGATAAGGAAATGAAGCAATGGCTAGAGAAAAATATTTTTATATCCTTAGACATATAAGATTGTGTCTTAGTCATTGAACTATCCAGAATAATAGGAATCCAATGAGACACAAAACCCACTGTAAACTATTGTCCTTGTGGGAGAAAACAGCAGGAAAAAATAAGTGAACTGAGAATCAGAATTACCATTCGCCTTGCCATTCTGACAATAGGTATGACTTTTAAACAAGACACAGTCAGTTCCCTAAGTTTTGACTTCCTCTTCTTTAGGTTGATCAGACTCATTAGCTATAATACATTTTCAGTCTTTATGATTCTATAGTGGAGTGTTCTTCACTGGTTCAACATAGCAGAGTAGGAACATCATTTTCAACTATTCCCTGGCCTAGATGGTAACAAGTTTGTGTTGGAAAGTCTGTGACAATGGGTCCAGATACAGTTGGCTGCCTCACCTTGACAGGATGGATCACTTTTCTCAGCCCCCATGGATTTCCTATTGCATATCTCTTGAGTTCTAAGTTAGGAATTGTGCAAATTGGGACTGTGGAAATGTATTAGTCAAATTTCCATTAGTACTACCTAACGCAAGTGTGATAGCCAGCTTTCATGGTCAACTTAATACAACCTAGTGTCACTTGTGAAGAAGGGGCCTCAATTTAAGAATTTCCTTGATCAGATTGGCCTGGGGGCCATTTCTGTGAGAGATTGCTTTGACTGATGATTGATGTGAGAGAAGTTAGCCCACTGTGTAGAAATCTGTCACTAAGAGTTTAGGCCCGGGTAGCATAAGAAATCCTGCTAAGCAAGCCAGAGGGTAGGGCAGTAAAAGCAATGTTCCTCAACAGTTTCTCATCTGGGCTGATGTCTGGACTGTCTGCTTTGGCTTTCCTCAATGATAGAGAAGAACTTGCAGGCTGAAAGGAACCCTTTCCTCCCCAAGGTGCTTTTTTATCAGGGCAACCAAAAGAAAATTAGAGTCGAAAATGAATTTTAAAATATTTATGTAGCTTCTGACTTTGGAAATTTGTAGTAAATGGTCTAGTGAAGGCTTAGTAAGGGCTGACAATCTCTGTGTCACCTCAAGACACATGTGCCAAGAGGGAGGGCTTGTGTGGAACCAAATCATGTACATACCCATCCACAGGGGAGGCTCAGAGGTAGTGAGAAGGGGTTATGCCACAATGTCCTCTGAGATCCCACCACTTAAAGTTTCACAACATTGCCACCTTTGCCTGTCTCTCCCTGTGTGTCTTTGGAGAATACCACCCATATTCAAATCACAGCAGTGGACTATGGTAACAGACTTTTCACAGGCAAGTTTGGCAGCACTAGGGAACAAGACATGTATTTCCAGTTTTTCCATATGGCCCCTGACATGTCCTTTGGTTCACACAAACCTCGGCTTTGAACTCCCTCTGATTCTAACTCATCTTCACTCTTTCTTGCTTCTGTCCAGGTGTGTTTCCACTAATCATGACCTCTAACGATCTCGGGGCCACCCACGGATGAAGAGGCAGTCACCTCTCTCATTTCCCTAGTCAGCCGAGATCTATTGCTTGATTTGAGTTCCCTGTCACTCATTAGGGCTCTGATTCACTTATGTCATTCCCTTGATACAGATGAAACACATCAGTGTCAACGACAAAGCAAGGAAATAAAGGTTGTGAAGAAACTGAAAGGCAGGCTGTGAGGCGGCTCAACAGGTAACAGCGCTCACCACCAATCCTGGTGACCTAAATTTTATTCCTGGAACCCACATGGTTGTAAGGAGAGATACTTCCTCTTGCAAGTTGCCCTCTAACTTCCACATGTGCACCAGAGAATACATCCTCACAAAACAACACACACACACACACACACACACACACACACACACACACACACACAGAGTCAATAAATAATAAATGCATTTTTAAAATAAAGAAACCAAACAAAGACCTGCAAAGTGAAGAAAGAAATTCAAACCTGAGAGAGAAGAATCAGCAGTTTCCCATTTGCCTTTTAGTACTTAACAAAGTACATTTCACTTTTAAAGCATTATATAGGTATATAGGAACCTTACGGAATATAAATGACCAGTAAGAAACAGAGAATCATTCAAGACATAATCCATTGAGCTAAAATAGTCATCTCCAAAAAGTGTTCTTCTGAACCATAGTTATATTTCATTTCTTTCTTTTTCTTTTCTTTCTTTCTTTTCTTTTTTCTTTTTTCTTTTCTTTTCTTTTCTTTTCTTTTTTTTTTTTTTGGTTTTTTTGAGACAGGGTTTCTCTGTGCCTGTCCTGTATCGCACTCTGCAGACCTGACTGGCCTCAAACTCACAGAGAGCCACCTGGCTCTGCCTCCCAATTGCTGGGATTAAAGGCGTGCATTACCATTCTCCAGCATATTTCATTTTTTAAAGTGCACTATTTAATTTAAACTTTGGGAAACACTGGATAATGCAATTGAAAATAAATTATACTTTAAGAATGTTTTTAAAAATGTCATACAGTTAAGCAATATTTTAGACTGTCCTTAGCTTACTTAATAAAGCATCAATATTTTCCCTTACAGATAGTTAAAATAAAAACAATAATATTTTGAAAACTCTATACTAGATAACATAATGAAGTACTCACTATGAATATTCCCAGTTTTATGAAAATATGAAACCTGGGAACTAGAAGATTACATAATGGAAGTAAAATCAGTACCAACACATCACATACGATAAGAACTATTTGCAGGTATAGAAAGTATAAAAAATGACATTTCAGAAGTCACAGGTAATAAAACTGACTAGGATTTGCAATGTGGAGCTAAGCCCACTTTTGCTGAAGAACTATTTGATAGGGTCATCATTCAGGTGGCTTTGAAACTAATGCTAAAGCAGCTACACTTTTGTTTATAGGAGTTATGAATATTTACAGACTTTTGAATCATTAAGCTTTACAAAAAAAATATTAAATGTTTTCCACAGCATCACTTCACTGTTAAGTGATAAAGTCATGGTTCAAACTCAATAGCTCTAGCTCTGATGCCTGCTATTTTAGTCTTTAATATTGAATTTCCTAACAAGTCCACCAAATGGAAAGTACATTGGGCAAAATGTATTCATGAACATGTAAAATGCAGATGGTAGGTTTCTTCACTGTGACTTTACTACAGGGATCACAGAGAAGCAGATGTGAGAATGTCAGAAACAGTGCACTGAACAAGATGAAAATCCATGTCCTGGGCAGACTTGGGGAAGGTCCTTGAACTCACTAACCTGAAATGGAAAGAATTCATCCAGCTGAAAAAAGTTTGACAGAATTAACACCAAGACAGAAATGTAGCCAACCCAGAGATTTCCTGGCAAGAAGAAAGAGTTATGGAAAACTCATCTACTGCTTGTCTAGTCTACTAAAACCTGACTGAATTATTAGAGAAATATAAAAATAAAGCAATACATTTGCAGGATTCTTACCAGGGGAACTTCTGGGGGTATGACCCAAACAAAGACATGTGGGGTAAAACTGATTCTATAACAATAGACAAGTTATGAAACCACCTGGACACAGACTCACCACTGTGCTGCATCTGGATCATTAAGTGCAGCTCACTCAGGCTAAATGCTCAGAGCTTCCTCTAGTTGGTTGGACAAGGCGCCTATGTCTGCTGAAGTGATTGGAGAAAATACATAAGGAGAATCTTAATAGTCTCTTTAATATGTTTATATTGTTAATTCTTTATTCCCATTTATTTATCTGTTATTACAAAATTTTACTTTATTATACTATTTCACAGAAACAGCATGGGATGATTTATTAATATAGGGCCCCTTCTCTCTAAAGACTGGCTTTCATAGTAATAGAAGGAACTATGTAAGTGGCCAAGGGAGAGAAAAACAATCAGTAGCAAAGCCTTCAAATCATAATAATGCCTGGACTGGTAAGTTATTCACAATGGTGCAATAATGGTACTTTTATGTTGGGGGTAACCAACAGATGTCTAATTGGATTTAAAGCCCACTCAACAGGAGAAAATACATGCCTGGTATTGTAAACCTAGCCAATCACTTGTGTCTGGAGATGTCATAGACACCAGAGGACAACTTTCTACTCCCATTTGTCTAAACCAATATAATTTATCCTATATACTACATACTTATCTTTATACTTACAGGCAAGCACAGCTCTCACCCATCATCAAAAAAGCTTATTTTTGCAACATCTAGAGACTACTACAGAGAACCGCAACTGGTCAAAATGCAGAGAATAAGTGACTATAGTTTTCCCAGTCACAACTGATACATCTCTAATGCAATTCCTACACCTAAGGCTCAAGGAAAAAAATGTGGAAAATGAGCGTGGTGAAAGAGTTTAAAAGCCAGAAGACCCCACCGGGCGGTGGTGGCGCACGCCTTTAATCTCAGCACTCAGGAGGCAGAGGCAGGCGGATCTCTGTGAGTTCGAGGCCAGCCTGGGCTACCAAGTGAGCTCCAGGAAAGGCGCAAAACTACGCAGAGAAACCCTGTCTTGAAAAACCAAAAAAAAAAAAAAAAAAAAAGCCAGAAGACCAAGACAGGGAAGCCTGACCAATAATAGCATAATGACAGTACTTGTTGGCATGCCAACACAGGCAGGAGAAATTCCACATGGTCTCACTCTATGAGGAAGAGCTACAGATGATCAGTGCCTGCTGAGAGAATGAAAATTAGTCGTTTCCAGGGACAAACTCCTATATAGATTGTCTAACCCCAAGTTATCAGCCCTAGACACATGTACATACCAGCACAGCTAAATGAACTCAATAGGTCATACTTATGTGTGTTTGTATATGTATACATATGTAACTAAAGAAATGAATTTTGGAGAAGAGAACATAGGAGGGGCTCAGTGTAGAAGTGATGCCTATGCGCTGCCTATGTATGAAGTTAAAGAAGTGAGTATATACATAAAGGCCCATCATGACATTCTCAAAAGCATTGCTCTGCAGATTTATTCATCAGCTAACCCTCTATGGTACCACTTGGTGTCTAGTGATAGCTATCTTACCACTGAAGTGGTTGTTGACTCACTGATCTTGGCTTTCCTCTCTTTTCTTCAGTTCTTCAGCTCCTTCTACAAACCTGAAAGGCTGACTTTTATTTAATAATACTTGTCTCAAAATCCATAGCAGTTTTGTCAACCAAGTTGAATCCTAGCTTATGTGAAGCACAAAAGCTTTTAACCTATGTGATTTTAAATTTTCACCTTAATGACTATAGGTCAGTTGCAAATAATTTTAGTTCATGAAACTTGATTAAAATAATCTTTGAGACAAATGCATTATAGACCTAGCAGGAAATTAATACCAAGAACAATGAGCTACTAAATCCTATCTGAAAGAAATTAGTATTTATTAAATGAGTTCTCAGGCCATTTCAAAAATCAGTTTTCAAATGAATATCCTCTGCACAACAAAATCTTTTTAAGAGTCTGGGGAGATGATACATGATTACCATTTGAGCATGTGGATCTGAGTTCCTCAGATTTATATAAAAGCCAAATGGGGCCGGGCGGTGGTGGCTCACGCCTTTAATCCCAGCACTCGGGAGGCAGAGGCAGGTGGATCTCTGTGAGTTCGAGGCCAGCCTGGTCTACCAAGTGAGTTCCAGGAAAGGCGCAAAGCTACACAAAGAAACCCTGTCTCAAAAAACCAAAAAAAAAAAAAAAAGCCAAATGGTTCACTGCAGTGTCTATACTATGAGGGATAAGGGGCCAGAGACAGGTGGATCCTAGGATCTAATTAGCCAATCTAACTGAATCACTTGAGTTCCAGTTTACTGAAAGATTTGGTGTCAAAAAGTAAGAAAAAGATCAATTGAGCAAGAAATCTCGAAAACAGCTGATGGCCTCCACATGGGCAGGCATATAGGAGAACACACAGGCCCATACATGTTCACACACAGGAATACAATACACATGCACACACATGAACACATGCACACATTCTGTAAAAGACTAATCAGATGAAGAGATTAAGTCAATCTGGAAGAAGAATGCTACTATATAGTATGAAACATAGGGGCTTCAGATTTGTAAGACCACACACAGACTTTTATAAAATCATATTTGTTATTATTACTATGTTCAATGACAAAAAGTGAAATTAGAATCTTAAGTAATGGCTAAGTCAAATTAAGTTAAATATCTGGAATTTAGGATAATAATCACATGAAAAAAAAATAAATATGAGTGAATTAGTTTCCAGACAGCAAAATAGTGAACTGTAAATCACAAAACAAAATATACAGAAGGCAATATGGGGAAATAAGAGTATATAAAATATACACCACTGAAGATCTACAGGAACCGAGCAAAACAAAACATGTGGATTTTACTTTGATGACTGTTTGGCTACACATACGCAGGAAGAAATGAATGATGTACTTAAGTGGCTGTTAAGATGGATATGATATGTTAATGGAGGTTAGGTGTTAACAGATCAAACTCTTAATTCAGGTGAGAAACATGATGGAAAAAACAGTCAGGAATACTTGCAGATATTTTTCCATATGGAGAAACAAGATACATTCTACATACTCCCCATTGTCTCCTATCCCTTTAGTAGTTGCTAAATAGTAGTTATTTTCTGAAGATACAATAGACAAAAACTAGATACAAGCTATTTGGAAATCTTCACAACAATTTCTCCCCACCATTTGTCTTGCCAAACTTTTCCAAACTGACCTTTGCCGATGCTTTCTTGTAACACGATGGTCCTGTCAATTCTTCTCTGAACCAGCAGCAGTAAACCCTTCGTCCCAGGTAGCAGCATCACCGCAGTCACCAACATGATGAGAAGGAGCTGGCAACGTGGAGCAGTAGCCACTGCTTCCATGGTCTCACCACTGTTTGTGGCTCTGTCCGGGCCAAAACTTCTCCCAAGCCTCCTAGGCCAGCCTCAAGCTCGAGATCTTCCTGCCTCTGTCTCCTTCAGCAAATCCTACCGGCGTGTGCCACCACCACTGGAAGAGTGTAACTTGGGCCTGAGCTGGGGCTCACAAGGCCACAGGCAAACAGCTTTTTCATGAATTCGTAACACGAACGTTGGGCGCCAGATGTAGCAGGAATCTTAAAAGTTCTTATTAATAAAATCAAACCCGAGGCCAGTTATTGGGGTCCATGCTGGTAGATCAGAGAGACAGAACAAGCCACAGCTATCTCACCTCGCCGGATCCTCAGCTGGTCTTGTCTCCTCAGACTGGAGGCCTCTGAGTCCTCATCCGAATGGGTCCCAGCTGAACTGCTGCTGGAAAGCCTGAAGATTAACCAGCCACATTCTTAACCAGCCAAATGCCTCTAGTTTCTGGTCCTCACGCCTTATATATCTTTTTGCTTTCTACCACCACTCCCTGGGATTGAAGGCTGGCTTTCTGGGATTAAAGGCATGTGTCACCATGCTTGGCTATTTCCAATGTGGCCTTGAACTCACAGAGATCCAGAGGGATTCCTATCTCTGGAATGCTAGGATTAAAGGTGTGAGTGCCACCATTTTCTAGCCTTTGTATTTAGTGGCTGTCTGTTCTCTGACCCCAGATAAATTTATTAAGGTACACAATATTTGGGGGAACACAATACCACCACAATGTACTTAAGTGGCTGTTAAGATGGATACGATATGTTAATGGAGGTTAGGTGTTAACAGATCAAACTCTTAATTCAGGTGAGAAACATGATGGAAAAAACAGTCAGGAATACTTGCAGATATTTTTCCATATGGAGAAACAAGATACATTCTACATACTCCCCATTGTCTCCTATCCCTTTAGTAGTTGCTAAATAGTAGTTATTTTCTGAAGATACAATAGACAAAAACTAGATACAAGCTATTTTGGAAGTCTTTAACAAATTGAGGAATGGAATAGATTTCCCATTCTAGAAATCGATGCTCCTTTCTATGTTAAAATATTAAAGGTACAATTTCCTGTCCATTACTTCTAGTCATCTCAAAAAGAAATAGAGGTAGCCTTATTCATGATCGGGAAAGAAATATAAATAGAACCCTCAATATAATTATTATTAATTATTTTATTATTTCAGCTTGCTGTCACACATATTGTTCTCATCATAACAGCCCACTGAGCTGAGTTTTCATGTGATTCAAAGGAAATATTATAAATGCAATAATTGCAGATTTGCTTATTTGATAAACAGTATATGCTGAGATAAATCTTTAACTATATGTACTATAAGTAACACATATAGCAATATGTACATCTCTATGAGTAGGTTTGGGGGGTTTATAGCCTTATGCTTGCTTTCTCTTCTTCTTGTGTGGAGCTGAGATGTGATCTCTTATCTTATTTCTCTAGTTGTCTGCTGCCATGTTTCCCTGGCCATCACAAACTCTCCGTGGAACTGTAGCCAAAATAAACTCTTTCTCTATAAGTTGCCTTTAGTCATGGCATTTTATCATGTCAACAGAAAACTAATAAGTATAGAAGTTACTGCCAAGAATGGAATATTGCTGTGATGAACCTGACCTTGTTGTTTCTTAGAAGAAGGTGGGAGACTTTAGAACATCAGGATTGAAAAGTGGTTGAATAATGTAAGCAGAATTTAATGGGCCATTCTATTAGAAGCCTGGAAGACAGTAGTCCTGAGAGTAATTCAGGCAGTGAAGGGTTCATGAGGTTTCAAAGGAAACCAAGAACTTTGTTAGTAGCTAGGCTAGAGGCCATTTATATAATATTTTATCAAATCATCTGGCTGACTTCTGTTTGTGTCATGAGAACCTACCTGGATCTAAATTTTAAAATAAGGGGCTAATTTCTTCGGCAGAGGAAATTTCAAGATGTGACATTGAGCCTGTAATATGGTCATTATTAGTAATTCTTGTGAAGGTCTAGAATGGAAAAGGAGCAAGTGGGTTAAAAATCAATACAAAATATAAATCCTGGAAAGGTAATGAGGACTAGAAAGCCTAATGCTCCTCCCAAGATATTTGCACCAAAAGAAACTATAGTTGTTAAGCTGTAATCACTCTGCACTGAAAGAATGGAATGGTGCCTTCAGTGCAAGATGCTCCCCAGATAACCATTTCAAATGTGAATGAGAAGACCTAAGGAGTTTACCCATAGAAAACAACAGCAAACAAGTCCTGCTGCATATGTGGTCCAACAGTGCCAGGGTCTACCCAAGTTTCTAGTCAAACTTTGCCTGAGGTATAGTTGTATTAGCTTTAGTTTCATGAAAAATTGAGAGGGCAAGAGAGGCTGTATATTCTTCCTCTGTGGTTTCAGAAAGCCAATGAGGTAAGACAATGAATGTATGGTAGGGCTGGAGCCCTGCAAACAAGCTGTGAGAAACCATCATACAAAGCTGTGATGGTAAAGCATGGGTATCAGTAGAAATCCAAAATTTTAGAGGTGCCAGAGCATTGGGACATCTGCAAAAAAAACAAAATCTAGGGAGTGGAACTAGCCCAAGGGATGAATGTGTGTCTATGGCAGCCAATCTTAGGGCATCTAGCCATCTAAGCCTCCTGTGAAATAATCCTTCTGTACACAGTAAAGATTTGTCACTTAAATTGGTTTAATAAAAAGCTGACTGGCCAGTAGTCAGGCAGGAAGTATAGGCAGGACAACAAAACTAAGGATGCTGAGATGAAAAAGGGTAGAGTCAGAGGGGACATCAGCAGACACAGAGGAAGCAGGACATGTAGAAAATGAGGTAAGAAGTCATGAGTCATATGGCAGACAGTAGATAAGAAATATGGGTTAATTTAAATGTAAGAGTTAGCTAGTAACAAGCCTGAAGTATCAACTGATCATTTACAATTAATATTAAGTTTCTGAGTGATTATTCAGGAGAGGATGTTGGCACAGGAAAATTCTGCCTACAAATGGCATCCGATATGGGGCCGGAATTTCCACATAAGATCTGACAAAGCTTATAAAAGGATTCTAAACACACAAAAAGAGTCAAACATGGCTTCTTGGTACCTGTCTTTTCTCAGCAGGCCCTGTTTGCTAGCAGCAAGCAGCTGTGTGGCTCCTTTAATAGCCAGCTTCCTGACTCAGTGCTAGTGGCTCTTTTAAGAGTCTCTGCTAATAAAAACTTCAGTGGAGTTTATCAACAATGGGTGGTACATTACTTGGTGGCAGTGTAGATCCAAAAACTCAGAGTTGGGGCAGTATATGTGACACTTGTGTTGGTACCCCCACCATGAAGCTTGGTTCTCAGGGAACCAAGTGAGGCAGAGCCAGCCACTAAATCAGAGGTCATAGCCATGCTACTTACCAATTTAAAGGTTTCTATGGTCAGAAAAAGATTACAGCTGTGCAATAAAAAGAGATTCAGATGGGAAAAACCCTCTAATTAGGTTACTGTATGTTTAAAATATACATAGGCTTGGGAGACAAAAAGAGAAGGTATAGACAGTCAAAAAAGAAATAATAGTTTTAAAATGATAAACTCCTTAAGAGGGGAGTAAAGTAATAGAAAAAAAAGCCACATAAAGATGGGAAATACACAGAGTCTGGACCCTATATATTATTGTGTTGTCTTTAAATATTTTGGGCTGCTAAGAGACACTGGATTAGAGCTTCTATATTAAATCAACATATATATTTAAAAATGTCTTGAATTCAAAATGAAAGTAAAAATGTATGTTACTTAAGGGAAGAGGTTATGCTTTTATTTCCACAGGAAATGAGAGACTGTGGATTCATTCCAGGTTAAACATTATCAGGTTTGATTAAGAAGACCCCCTGAAATCCTGGCTACACAAAGAAATAAACATAGAAAAACTACAAAACATGTAATGTATATTTTACCTGTTCAAATATAAAACAAAAACTCATCTTTAACTGACTGTGTCACCACATATTCCATGTATGTTATTTTTGAAAGTTTATATATTTTCAGACCAAGGAGACTAAACACCAGTAAAAATGGGTGGTCTAGAGGATCCAACATCTGAAAGCACCTCTTTTACAATTTCCTCCAAATTCTGCATCAAGAACAGCTTGAAAGCTGCTGGTTGAGATGATCCAGCCTCACAGACTTCTCCAGCCAATATTTAACAATTATCCTGAATTTTCTCAAGGTTCTCCCTAAGATAACAATGCCCACAAACAACAGGAAATAGTCTAGAGAGTGACGTCCACATTCTGAAAAAAAAATGGTTATGAATATTTAATATCTTTTGAGGGGGTTGGTTACAAGTTGTTATTAGTCATAGTTTAAAAAGAAGCTAAACAAAGGAGTTAAATTCAAAGATCTCTTTCTAAAGAAGAAAAGGGAGATATGCTATAGAAATGAGGAAATAAAGGGTAGATTATTAAATCTAATTTAATTCGCAAAACAGCCATTAATCTCAAAATATCTTACATTGGTATGGATTTGGGTTTATTGATACAAATTCAAGATTAATTTTGTTATGGTGTATGTATGTTTCTACTTCTGTTTAAGGTATTGTGTTTATGCAGCTCATTTAAAAATGCAATATATAGCCGGGTGGTGGTGGCGCATGCTTTTAATCCCAGCACTCGGGAGGCAGAGCCAGGCAGATCTCTATGAGTTCGAGGCCAACCTGGACTACCAAGTGAGTTCCAGGAGAGGCGCAAAGCTACACAGAGAAACTCTGTCTGGGAAAACAAAAAAAAAAAATAATGTAATATATAGTTAAAAATACAGATTAATAGTTGTTTATAATAGTCAAACATATAGTCATATTAGATATGTTTTCAACATCACCCACAATATATTTAGCTATATAGATGGTCTTCAAATACTTCAAAGACCTAAAGAATATGACACTTAATATGGTTAATAACCTAAGGCTTTCCATGACAGTAAGACACATCTGTTCCTGGCAGCACCAATCTACTTCAGAGAAGATGATGGGCTTTGAAGAAACTCTGTATGGAGTTTGCTTTCTTTATGGCAAAAAGAATTTGAGCAAGGAAACTGTTCTTGCTTCAATTGCTGACAATATACTCTTCAAACTGGACCAGCAGGATAGGATGCAAATAAAAGTGACTGCCAAACTTTGTCAAGACAAGGTCATACAGTCCTTCAAAACTCCCTGGTTCTCAGAAAAGTCTGTCAGTTGTACTAGACCTGCAGTCTAAAGTTGAATGCCCCAGCATTACAGAAGAACTTTGGATGACTGTCCAGGCAGCCAGATGTTTCTGTCATTAAATCACATTACATTCTTCTGGAGTCTTTGATGGAGTCGAAGACTAGATAGTTACAGTTTTCCTTGGTTATGATAGAAAGTAAATTAGGTACAAAACTTTGGATTCACAAAAATAAGATAGATAATAAAGTATTTTCTCAGAAACAGATGGAATTGGTATTATAACTGCAATTCTTACTTAATTGTTTTTGTTGTATATAATTTTACTGTCAAAATTGAAACCTTCCTTTTTAATTAGACAAAGGGGGTATGCTGTGGAATTTTTTTGTACGCTGTAAAGATTTGGCACTCAAATTAGTTTACTAAAAAGCTGCCAGGAAGGAAGTATAGGCAGAACAAAAAAACTAGAGATGCTGAGATGAAGAAGGGTGGAGTCAGAGGATACGCCAGCAGAAACAGAGGAAGCAGGATATGTAGAAAATGAGGTAACAAGCCATGAGCCTAATGGAAAACAGTAGATAAGAAATATGGGTTAATTTAAATGTAAGAGTTAGCTAGTGATAAGCCTGATCTATCAGCTGATCATTTATAATTAATATTAAGTTTCTGAGTGATTATTTGAGAGCAGCTGCCAGTACAGGATAACTCCATCTACATAAGCCCTTTGAAACTAAAGCCCTGGGTACCAAACATTGATCAGAATTTGGTATTTGCCTTGTTGGTTTCTTTTCTTATTTTTAGTTCAGTCTTCCCCCTGCCTCCCATTCTTCCTTTTTGGAATGGTTAAATATATATATATATATATATATATATATATATATATATATATATATATATATATATATATATATATTGGGTGTATTGGTATACTAATATACTAGGAGTATGTAATTTGCTTTTTATTTTAGAGGGTGATCATGGTTAAGAAATTTTCTGAGTCTCAAAAGGAACTAGAGACTTTGGACTTTTAAATAGCATTGAGATTGTTAAAGACTATGGAGGAATCTTAAAATTAGATTAAGTGAACTTTGTCACATGCAATAGCTGTGAAATTATGGGGTCAAGAAGTTTCCACTATGGATATTCATCTATTCATTCATACATAATTTATACAATGGTTGAAAAGAGAAGTTCTCCCCAGATTCCCAGTTGGTTATGCTGTTGGGGGTGGTTATGGAATCTGTGAGGAGAGGCATTCGTAGAGGTAGGTGGTGGGTAGACCTGGGATATAGCCAAATACCACATCATTTTTGTAAAAGAAACAAGAATTCATGGGCTTTGGTTCTGTAGCCATCCTAGAACCAGTTTCTTACAGATACCAAGTAATACACTTAGTTACTTGTGTCTTTATAGTCCAAATGTGAAAACTAAACTCAAAGAGACTAATTATTCAAACTCTGATTCTAAAGCATACCTTGGCTACATCAATCATTCCACTCTTCTTTTTTAAATAGATTATATCTCACTAAAATAATTCTAGTTTTAAAGTTTTATACCACATGTAGATACTTAACTAATCTATTAATTTATTCATTCAATAAGCTTACAAATGTTAAAATAACTTTTTGTCATGTCTAAAGCCAATTTCAAACAAAATTCACCATCTATGAGCGACTTCTCTTTGTAAGTTACACAATATGTACAGATACATGTGAAGTTTCCATGCTGATATTTATAAGAAAGCTTGTCTATGGTCTCAGATTTCTGCCATCAGTGTCATGATATGGTAATCATGACATTATTGCTAGTTGCAAGTAGTGTGTAAAAATAGCAAATATCACATGAGGGCAGTGTAGCTAAACACTTTATGAATCATTACCAACATAATGATTGATCCAGGACATAGCTGTAATGTCCAGTTTCTGCCACTGTTCATTGTCATAGTCAGACCTCCATGCATCCATGTTTTATGCCAAGTGGTACTCCAGCAGTGTGTTGTGGGTAGTGATGAGAATAGTTGCCTATCAAGTGTGATTCCAAAGTAGCATTTTTCAGCCCCAGCTCAGCTACTATAAATAATTAGTTATAGGAATTTAGACAAATCCCTTTACTTTCCTCCTCTTTTTTTTCTGAAACATAAACACAATGGAATAGGTTTCTATTGGTTGACAATCTTTATTTAATATAAAAAAGGAATTATTTACTTATGTTACTAACTGGAAATGTATTAGTTTAAAATAATGAGAGCATACAGGCATAAATCCATTGTATCTAGATATAACCTCAAGTAGAAGATTTTCTCTCTCTTACTTGTTTTCTTCATCTTCATCCAAAAGTGAGTCTCATTCCATTTAGGAGAAAAGGAGTCACTAGAATTCTCAGTGTATCACTACTACTGCTACCTTTATTATTTGAAGGGAAAATCCTTTTCTAAAATGATATCAAAAGTCACAAAGCTGCCGTGATTAGCACAGGTTGGATTTTATTTGACGGTTGTTGATTTTTTTGTCAGGATTGGGTGCTAAGTCTATCTGAGAAGTGAGCAGTGAGGTGAGCTGCATAAACAGAAAGGGTAGGATGAGCGACTTCTTCAAGGAACAGATCAGTCCTGCACATAGAACATGGAGACAATCAAACCACACTTCCAACAACTAAGCTTTAATTCATCTCATATGAACCCTTCGCTTGCCAGTATTTATTGTTTTGTACAATACCTAAAGAGATGTAAAACTACACAGTACAGAAAAGGATAGTTCACTTCGGGACCACATGTAAGTAACCCTTGGTTTTTTCAAATAACACTTGAAAGACTTCTCCTAATTTACATATACCTTTGACTTTAATTTATACAGACGATGCTTTATAACACAGAAGTGTCATGCGAGTGGCATATATTTCCATATCACACCGATATATACAAAATAGACAAGATTAATTTCTCTACTTAGTTGGGAATTATGTTTTGTAAAATATGTGCTATACATGGTCACAAGAATAAATAGCAGTAAATGATCTAAATTACTCAGCTTCACAGATAAACATCTGAGCAATTGCACATGAAAAGAGAAAGCAGAGCACACCACCAGACTTCACTTGTTGAAACATGGCAACTACCAGGTCACAGCGCAACAACTGCACTGAACTCCTACATCACATTTTCGATTTCAGAAAGCTGGCATTAGGTGGAAAAAGACAGTACCTTCTCATGTGGCCTCTGAATAATTCCTTAGATTTGTTTTGATTTTGGGCTCTGACCATGGTGCTGAATATTCAAGTTTGGGGAGCCCAACGTTAACAAGAGCAGGAGGAGTGCAAAGCATAGGTTTAAGCTATGTGAATGATTATCCTTCGATGGGAAAAAATGTTATATTATGTGAGTATCTAAGGGAGAGGAGAAAGAAAAATATTTATAAGAAATTCAGAGTGACAAAATGTAGAGAAGAAAAACCCAAGGCAACTTTTGAGATGGTATTGTGGTGAATTATATATACAGCAAAGCATTAGCTATGCACACAGAAATTATTTTAGGGTTGGTTAGATTTAACATTATGTCATTTTGAAATATACTGTGAACACTTGCCACAGTTTATGGGGAAATATTTGCCAAACACTTATCTAATAAAAGCCTCATGCCAGAAAATACAAATAAAAATATGGAAAACTACAACTCTGTTGGACAATGTGTCCAAGACCTGGACAGATATGTCACTATAGTAGATAAGCAGATGGCATACAGCATGAAAATATGCTCAATGTGACCTGTCACTGGGGAAATGCAAATTAAAACAAGATACCCTTTCAGGTAGCACTGAAATTAAGAAGAGATTGAAAGTAGCTAAACCAAATGCTAGTGAGGAAGTGAAGCAATAGGAATGTTCATTCATTGTTGGATAAAATATGTGAAACATACCAAGTCCTTTGCTGGATATTTTAACAGTGCTTTATGAAGCTCAAAGTAATTTTATCATGTTGTCTAGCATTTTCACACCACAGTTTTAATGAAACCTATTTTCAAACTTATTTATGTGCAGAATTCTCTACATATATATTTTTGCCAACTGTGTTTACAATCACTGAAAACTAGATCAAATTAAGAAACCCTCCAGTGAGTGAATAGCTACACAAATCATTGTTCTTCCATATGGTGGAATACTCTACAGTAATGCAAATTATTGAACTATCACTCAGATATTACGTATGTAATGATAAGTAAAAAGGTTGTTGTTCCATTTGTATGACATTTGAAAATGACAAAACCATGGAATAAAGTTTTGTGGGGACAAAACACATTAGTAATCACTAGGGATTAGAGAGAATGAAGAGTAAATTGCTGAAGATTATACTTTTTTAGATTTGTAGAACTATTTTCCACCTTATTATAGTGGTAGCAAAGGGGAATGATGCATTTCTCAAAATCCATAGGTCTTTACAACTCAAAACATGAACAATAATGTATACAAATTTAGAAAAATTGGCTATAGCATCCGCAAACCCTGGGATGGAATTAAGGTTGTGAAAAAAAAATCTAATGTCATTGTGTGTGTATGCATGTTGTACAATATATATGTGTTATATATATATTTCACTGAAGAAATTGATGAGAAAGGGGCCCCTGGGTAATTTTAGAAATTAGTGATGTCTATAAGATTAAGACAAAACTATTTATAGCACTTTTACTCCCATTCAAAGAGTTGTTTCTCACTGGTTAACTGTTTAGCCATTTTGAAATCACTGTATGTATTTACAAGGACTACACAAATTAAGTCTTGGTGAATAATGGTGGATAATGGGAATCAGATTTCTCACTAGATTGTAGTAAACTATGTGGTACTTGGGAGATAGAAAAACAGCACTATTAGCTCATGTGTAGCTTGAAATAGAGTTTCCAGATAGAAGTAAATATGGTTACATTTTAGTGTACATGAATGCCTTTGCTAGTTGTGCCCACCAAGATGACTACAGGTACCACATCTCAGAGGTAAAAAGCACACCCAGAACACAGAATTGGATCAAAACTATAATTCTTCATTAACAAGAGAACTTATTTGAAAAACTGTTGACCTTTGTACTGAGAACCAAAATAGATGAGCTGACCCTGAAGGACGTGTGATGCTCATATACAAGGGAATGCTCACACCCACAATAACAAGATTCACTGATGGGATAAAGGCAACAACTGCTGAGCCAAAACAACAGAACAACAGAATATATGCTGTCCTATGGAATGATAACTTAGGTTATAAACAAGTATTTACGAATATTAATAAACAGATAAATGAGGTGGTATTGTATTCCCCAAAATATTGTGCACCCTAATAAACTTATCTGGGGTCAGAGACAGAACAGCCACTAGATACAAAGGCTAGAAAATGGTGGCACTCACACCTTTAAACCTAGCACTCCAGAGGTAGAAATCCCTCTGGATCTCTGTGAGTTTGAGGCCACATTGGAAATAGCCAGGCATGGTGACATACGCCTTTAATCCCAGAAAGCGAGCCTTTAATCCCAGGGAGTGGTGGTAGAAAGCAGAAAGGTATATAAGGCGTGAGGACCAGAAACTAGAAGCATTTGGCTGGTTAAGCTTTCAGGCTTCTAGCAGCACAGTTCAGCTGAGAGCCATTCATATGAGGACACAGAGGCTTCTAGTCTGAGGAAACAAGACCAGCTGAGAAGTTGTCCAGGTGAGGTTAACTGTGGCTTGTTCTGTCTCTCTGATCTTCCAGCTTCACCCCAGTACTTGGCTCTGGGTTTGTTTTATTAATAAGACTCTCTAAGATTCCTGCTACAGATAAATGAATAAATAATATATTGAACTATAATCTGAAATATGAAGTATTTATAATTATGAGTATGCAAAGCAATTACTAGATAAATAAATAGATACTGTGGTACAGAACTATAACCTGAAATATAAAGTAAGTATTTTTTAGTGTGGAGAGATAGATCCTAAATAGACAAATGAATTAGAGGCAACTATGGTGACTATTCTTTGTTGTCAACTTGACAAATTATATAAAATACAAATGGTATGTAGCCCTGTGAAGGATTCTTACTCAATCATTTGAAGTGGAAAGACCCATCTTTAATCCAGAGCTTTTGAGGTAGGAAGATCTATCTTTAATGTGGGCCACACCTTCTTACAGCAACCTACATAAAGGACAAGGAAGAAGGAAGCTTTTGCTTTTTGCCTGCTTATCCCAGCTCTCACTGGCAAGTTTATTCCTTCCCTGGCATTAGAGCTCCCTTTCTTGGGATTCTAGCATATACTGAAGGCCAGCTGAGATATCCACCCTTGTCAAATGAATAACTATTGAATTCTTGGACTTACTATTGGTAAACAGTTGTTGTTGGACTAGCTGCTGGATCACAACTTATGTAATTCTAATAACTGAATATATATATTCTGTTCTGTTCCTCTAGAGAACCCTGACTAATACAAAAATTCTCACAAAGGTAAACTTACTTCTCCTTGAGTTAGGTTATATTTAGGTGTTACTTCAAAGCATATAAGTTGAAAAGGGAACAGGAAGAAGAGATTTGTGTGAGAAATTTGATAATTTGATGCTCCTTTGACCTTATGATGGAACTTAATATCTTCAGCAATAAACTTTGTTCTTCATAATACCTTTAATGTAATTGGTTAAAAATGACATTTCTGGGCTTCCTCAACTCTACCAACTCTACGCCCCAAATCTAATAGAGCAAGACTCTAAAGTGAACCCAATGGAAAGCTATTGTATAAAATTTTGTCAGGATTCTCTGTGCTATAAGAGTCATCCAAAGCAAGGAAGGTCTCAGAGGCCATCTGTGGATGGGTGTGATTAAGGGAAGAGTGTGACAAGATGTACCACGATGCCTGGAATTGCCTAAAGAGATGCTATGGGCAGAAGTACAATGGGGCATTAGTTACTTTTTGTCATTATGATGAGATATCTGACAAGAACAGCTGAAGAACAGTGTCTCCTTCTCACTCATGGTTTCAGAGAGATTTCATTCTACAATAGTAGGGAAGACACAGGACCAAAAATGATTGTAACCACAGGGTGGAGAGCATGATCATGAGGCAGCCACAGAATGGAAGTCGGCGTTACAGGCCAGAAACCAGAAGCCCTTTCCTAGTTGACCTAGTTCCATCAGTTAGCCCCCACCATTTAGAGACTCCATGACTCTTAAAATAGTGCCACATGATGGGGACAAAACATTCATACTAAGAGCTTCTGAAGGTCATTTCAGTATTGCAGCATAACACAGTATCTTCAGAGAGAAAAGAGAAATTAAGTAAATATTAATACACTTCCAACAAGGCATGAACTTCAGACTGTGAGGTGCTGACTTGGGTTATTAGCTCCACTCTACATTCCACAGTCATGATAAAACAGAGGCAGCAGTGCAGGATCTATCAGAGCTTAATAACCTTCTTGACTTTTCATAGAATCTACAACTATTCTAATTTACTTTAGTTTATCAGGAATAAAAGTAAAAAATAGAATAAAATATAATCTGTCATTGTATATCTATTTCAGACCAGAAAGGTAGGTTTTGAAGCTTGGGGCAAAAAGGGTTGGTGTTAGATCTTTGATAATAATCCAACATTTTGTAGTAAGGTAAACTTATTTTTCAGTCATTGTCTATGGTTGTTTACATCATCTGCCTGTGAGAGATTTGCTTTTTGTCATTGGGGAATAATTGCAGACACAGGTCTGCCCATTAGAGGTACTTGTTGATCAATTATTTAGTTTTACATAGCATCTAAGTCAACTTGACATTGCATTAACAAGTTTGGGATGTTCCAGACTCACAATTACAAATATGATTCAGGCTCATGAGAAATTATGCTCAGTGAAATGTATGTGAGAATGTATTTACTTGATAAACAAACCCTTCTACAGTACTTATTACAAGCCATAAACTCCTGTAAACATTCCTTAAATACCACATAATTGTAAATGCTAATTAAAACCCTTCTTGAGAAGGCATTACTATCACCCACATTACTTTTAATTCCGTATTTGTATTGTCATCTCTTTATTGAAAATAAACAGACACATGACAAAGAACTTGCCCAGTTTGCCTTGCAGCTTGTTTCCAAGGTCTTCCCTGCTTCAAAGGATGCTGTGATAGCCTTTGACTAGAGATAATCCTTTAGAGCACTTTTGATCATTATGGTTTGGGCTGTCAATGAGCAAGGCTTTTGTTGTTTTCCTGGCATTTAGGTATTTAGTTGACTTTCTGTATCAGAAAGTTTAAGTTCAGAGACTGTTAGAGACCTGGTCCAGACCATCAAAGCTAGACCATCAGAATTCACCAGGAATGGTTAATAGGTCTAATATTTTCAAGAAATATTGCAGGGGAGCTGAAACAACCTAAAAATTAGAAGTTACATATCTAAGGAGCACTGGCCACTGAATGAATCAGTGTTGCCTGGAACTGAGACAGAATAGGCTCCACAGTTTTGATAATTAACAAGACGCAGACACATAGGATTCCAAAGAGGATGTAAGTATTGTGACAAGATCCAAGCACCGAGGATATTAAGGAATGACTTCCCCATTTTTCCTGAACATCCACTTTTGTTTATTGATAGCATGAGATCCGCAATTTTGTATCTTAGGAGAACAGAAGATCAATTAACTAACAAAAGGATCTGTCTTCTTGAAATTATGACTAATAGCTTTATGATTTGTAGATAATCATCATTTCCCTCAGTTGTTTAGTGAACTTGATGATAAGCCACTGTGAAATCAAGCTGTTTTATTAATTCACCACCACAAGAAAGAAAATGATGAATATTATTTATATTAAATTTTAATTTTTAGAATAACTTTACTAATTTATGCATCATAAATATATACTAACAGAGATATAGAACAAGTATTCCTATGCATCATGCTAGGTACAACAGATGGTAATAGTTTGCCTATTTTTCCTTTCTAAAGAAAATATTCTACTTGTCTTTTCTCATAATGTCATCCCTAGGTCTGACTGGAGTCACTATCACCTGCCACATGTGTTTTGTTTGTTTGTTTGTTTATGACTATATAGATAGATAGATACATTTACACACACACATATATATATACATACACACACATATATAAACATACAGATATACATAGACATACAAACATACATACATACATACATACACTTCAAATTCACAGGTTTACAAGCATGGTTTTGTACTTTTTGGATCACTGAAAATATATCATCTTATTCTGTATTTTTATATTTATTGATACATGCTTGTGCCTTGTCCCCTCAATAAATGTGCATTTTCCACCCTCCCTTCTGTCTGCAGTAATGAGACTTGTGTTTTCATTCTGTTTTAATCTCTGCAAGATAAAGGCTGCACAATGCTGAACACTGTCTCTCTGTGCCGGGGGATGAAGTAGTGTTTTCCATGTTTATTGGCATTTGCCGTTCTCCTTCTTAGACTGGCTCATTCATCTCCTGCCCAATTTCCATTGGATTATTTATTCTTTTCTCATTGTTTTGGAGGAAAGCCTTATGTACTTTGGCTCCCAAACTGTTCATGGCAATGCTCGTTGTTAATATCTTCTGCCAGTCTGTGCTGCGGGTTTAAATTTTATTCATTGTGCACTTTTTTCCACACACTTTATTCATTTTAGTGTGGTCAATTTATCACTCATTTCCTTTTTATGAATTGTATGTTTTGTCTTGTTTGTGAAATTCTACTTGGCTTTGCAACCATCAAGGGACTTGCTTGCAGGATCTTCTGATGGTTCCGTTTCTGTTCTTCTCATTAGACTTAATTCTGCTTGAAATTATCTCTTTGCATCTCTTGTAATAATATAGTTTTATTTTGTTTGTTTCTGTTCACAAAGATTATTAAAGAAAAAATGTGCATAAACCATGGCATGAACACATATACCACTCTGCTCTCCATCCCAACCTTGGTCCATTAAGTATCACTCACCTACTTCGCACACCAGCATCTTACTGTAAGCCTGGACCTAGGATTTATCTGGTAAGAGTAAGTTACTTACTTGCTTTTTTCTCAGATTTATCTCATAAATCTTAAAATACACTTCAGTCCATTAGATTTAGAAGATGTTTTTCAAGATCTATGAGTAAAATCATCTAACAAGTTTAGGGTTTTAGTTGCAAATGAATTATAACTGTAGATTATTTTATTGAAATTATCATTTTCTCCATTAACAAGGCTATGCCCCTTATATGAAGATTTTTTAAAAATAGTTTGCAATAAAATAAAATAATTTTCTTCATAAACTTAATTCCTGTGCTAAGGTCTTCAGGATCCTTGCAGGGACCTCCTTCCTCGGGTGTGGGATGGAGGACTATGAAAGGCTTTCCTAGTCTGTTTCAGTGCTCAAGATTTTCTATGTCTAGTCTCATTTCTTGCTTTTCCACAACCTCAGAACCACAACTTTCTTGAGCCTATTATCTGGTCCCCTTTCATAGTAAGAGGACCCCATGATTACTCTACCCTCTATTCCTGTGCTGTTCCATGATGGAAATGGAAGACGGTGCATGGGTATGGTCTTTGCTCCTTGCTGCTTACTAATGTTCTCTTTGGAAGTGATTGAAGACTTACTTCTTTCAATGTTGGTTGGTTGCTTTAATCATTTACTCTGAAGCATGGCAACTTAGGTCTCTGGTTTGTCCCAGTTGAGCTTCCAATGGCTCCATGTCACACTCAAACCCTAACATTACCCTTGAATCAATAACATATGACAAAGTCTTAATTTTGAGTAATGAATAGACCCTGGCATGCAGAAGCCTGGAAACAGGTAGAGTTAGTATTTGTTTTAGTTCATTTTTTTTTTCTTTTCTAGAATGGAACACCTAAGCATGGCAAATTTGTAAAGATAAAGGATTTATTTCTTATGTTACTAGAATCTAGAAAGTTCAGTCAATGCCAGGTAAGGACATTCTGGATGCCTCATTCAATGACAGTGGCAGAAGGGCTAGAGAGGAAGAAAAGCCCAACTCCCTTTTGTAGCAAACTCACTAGCAGGTTATGGAACCTGTTCCCTTGACAATGACATAGACCCAATCACTAACTTTAGAGGAGTCATGACCCAAACTCTCTGAAGGGCTCCAGCTCTCAGCGCTCCCAACTGAACATAAGTTTCACAACACATGGACTTTGGGGACACATTCAAACCATGGCAGCTATGAAGGAATTAATTTCCAGTAGACCTCAGATGCATGGCTTGAAATCAAGAACTTAGAAGTTTCTAGTTCCACAACCTAAAAGAAACCATTCACATTGGTATTTTATGCTCTCCAAACTATTTGAAGATGAATTTCCAAAGATAAGACTATCATATAGTCCCCACATTAAGACATTACTAAATTAGTCTCTCTGCATTTCCTTCCACCAAGAAATTCCAGTGCTGGACATTTGCCCATCTGCCTGCAGATAGTGTAGAAGCATTTTTTAATCCTAAAACAAGCTGAGAGAATGATAAGATGCCAAGCTTACAACTTCACACTAAGAACAACAGAAACTACAAAGAAGCCTGTGGCCATCCATCTGATTACTCCATCTGTATTGTGCACAACGTTCTGCAATTCCTGAAACATTGTGGCACGTTTTCCTTCACAAGCAACAACCTCTAATAGTTTCCACATTCCACAAGACAATGAGGGCAATGAGCCAGTGTTCCAGACACAAGACCGGTGACATAAAAGAATGTATGAAATCACCACTGTTGCTGGTAAGCACTCATTAAGTGTCAAAAGCAGTTGAATTTAATTTTCAGGTAGTTTTTTTAAGTAGCATTTTATTTATTCCACATTGTGGAACAAAGGTTTTAAAAATCCATTTTACAGTCATAATTCTTACATTATTAAAATCTCAAAAAGAAATAGAAAATAACAAACTATAGATTTTTAAGCTGTCCCACATTCTCTTTCGAATTGACATTTTATGCCAAGATTATTAAATAAAAGTTGGACATACTCAGATAAAAAGTAATTTTACAATAAAACAGGGAATTTACCTTATGTTTTTTTTTTTGGTTTTTTCGAGACAGGGTTTCTCTGTGTAGCTTTGCCTTTCCTGGAGCTCACTTGTAGCCAGGCTGCCTCGAACTCACAGAGATCCACCTGGCTCTGCTTCCCGAGTGCTGGGATTAAAGGCGTGCGCCACCAACGCCCGGCTCCTTATGTTTTTTTTAAGAAAAGCTTTCTTGGATGGAGTAAGAGAGATATAGAAAGCATAGTCTCTCGATGGCATGAAGTATAGCCCAGCATTTCTGCTCACATATTCCAGATCCCAACCTTGTATATTCAAATTGAACTCCACTGCTCACCAACAGTGATTGGAGCACGGGATCAGGAGTTGTATCCAGTTCATATGTCATGAGGATTAAGAGATATGAGTCACTCTGAGCAGCTCCTGAAATAGCAAGGGCAATTTTGTTGTTCTTTTCCCTTAACTGCTTCGGTTGGCTGCTCTTCTGCCTCCTTCTGGACCACTAAATTGATTTTGCAACCTTTGGATAATTAAAAAGGAGTTTATCTCACTTGGAGAACTGAATGGCATGATGCACTTTTGTAATCCCAGCTCTTGAGAAGCTGAGGAATAAAAGCCCCGAGTCATGGGATCGCTTCAGCTACAGAGCAAGACCCTTCCTCACAACATTGCTCCTCCATCTTCTCACTCCTTAATCCCTCCATGCAGCTGTGTGTCAGACATTTCTTCCTTTCTATGGCAAACCCTTCTTTGATAATTCTACCAGAAGTCGTTTTTCTGTTCCATAATATCCAAGAAAAAAAAGAGAAAGAAGGAACTGTGAGGAAACCTTAGTTCTGAGGTCACCTCTCTTTTGTTTAATGATATCACCTTTGTGACTTTCATGCAAGACACCAAGAGTGCTCAACTGACTGCGCAGTTCAACAGTTCCTCATATTGGAAAATGGGCTGAAGCAACCACTGGTATTTTACCCAGTGCTAGATGTGGCACAGCAACACCTGGAGATGCTTCGATTATTTAAAGCTGGCTTCCTAGGATAACATAATATTTAGTAGGTATAGTGACCTTGTAACTCTCTAGGTCCAAAGTGAACCTGCTGAAAAGCAAAAAGTGAAGTTATTCCCTATGTCACCCAGTTTGTCCTCAAGACATCTGAATTCATGAGGAATGAAATGCAGTTGACTTTCATTCTTTTGTCCTATAGTAAAGTAAAATAAAATGCAAAATTTTACCTTTTTTATAGGAAATTTATTAGTATTTTGTTATTAGAAAATTCACTTAACATTTATGGCCACCTATATATTTGTGTCAGCAAGACATGGTGGCACATACCTGTACCAGGGAGACTGAGACAGAAGGATTATGATTTTGATGGCAGCCTGTCTTAAAAAAGAAAATAAAAAATAGAAAGCAGTAAATAAATCGGGTGTATATGTATGTGTGCATTTGATTGTGTGTATATGTATATACATGTGTATATATATGTGCATATGTATTATTTATATGTGTATGAATGGGTGTGTATATATCAAAATGTGTGTATGTATATGTATGCACATACATACATATATGTATTTGTGTGTATGTATGCATATGTGTATGTATTTGTGTATATATATATATATGGGTGTATGTGCTTTTGTGTGTGTTTGTTTATTGTGTGTGTTTGTGTATTTATGTATATATGTTTATGTGTGTGTATTTGTTCATATGTGTGTATGTGTGTATGTAATTGTGTGTATATATGCATGTTTTGGTGTGTATATTTGTGTGTATATGTATGTGTATTTGTATGTGTAGGCATAGATATAGATATGAGGGTATTTTTCAGATTCCCCTTTGATCCATTCTAATACCTTACTCGATAGTTTCTTAAAATGAGATACAGAAATAGTTAACACAAATTGATTGCATTTTGCATGAAAATTATGTATAACTTTTTAACACTTCTAAATTTTGAGACAGTTTTAGAATAATGTGTAAGGGTTTTTTTTTTTTGCACTTTTGAATTTATTTTTTGTTTTCAATACATCCTGACTGTGGTTTCAACTCCCTCTACTCCTCCCAGTCCCCCTCTCACCTCCTTTCTCTCCCAGATCCATTCCTCCTCCATTTCCCTTCAGAGATATCAACTGAACACAGTATAACAAGATACAATACGATTAGACACAAACCCTCATATCAAGGCTGCATGAGGCAACTCAGTAGGAGGAAAAGGGTCCTGAGAGCAGACAAAGGAATGATAATACAGACATCCAATTTAATTTTTTTCCTCTTACAAAACTGTTGATAAAAACCCTGTAATCCTGTGTCCTGTGTGCAATATGTATATGTGATTGCAAATATTTTCTTGTGGTTTCTAGATTGTCTTTCAATTATTTTAAGAGGATCTTTCATGAGAATCATCGTTTAAATCTAGTCATTTCCAGTTTACCTTTATTTTCCTTTCCTTCTTTCTTTCTTTTCTTTTTCTTAGAAATTAGTCTTTTGTTATGAATTTTAAGAATTGTTTAGAGTAATTTAAAGCCCTAAATCTCAGAGACTTTCTTCTGTATTTTCTCTAAGAATTTTACATTGTGAGTCTTTGGTTGGGTCTTTGACACATCTAGGGTACATATTTCAATTTTGTTTTTAATTGCTGAATAAAGTGTGAGGTTCAAGTCAAGGTTTTGTTTTAGTTTCTGTGGATTCTCTTCTCCTACAAATTGATGCAATACAATCCATTGGATGAAAAGAATCTTTCTCCAGAGAATTCCTTTTCCATCTCTGTAAAAACCAACTTAGAATATTTATTTAAATATATATTTGGGATCTCTTTCTGCTCATCTCATGTATCTCCCTTCTCCACTACAGCATCATGTGATTACCACACCTGTGTAGATTTTAACATTGGGCACATAGGGCAGAGGGATTCCTCTCAAAATATTCTATTTTTAAAAGTGGTTTAGCTATTATTGATTTTTATCTTCCCACATACATTCTATAATGAATTGTGCATGCCCATAAAAACAAAAGCAAGTCATTGGCATTTTTTAGGACTTGCATTAAATTTATAATCTGATTTCAGATATATCTCACTGGAAGACCATATTTCAGTGTAGATTTTTCCTCTGTGTGTTTGTTCCTCAGCATCGCAAAAAAAGGAAAAAAATGTGTGTGTGTGTGTGTGTGTGTGAGAGAGAGAGAGAGAGAGAGAGAGAGAGCAAGAGAGAGAGAGAGAGAAAGAGAGAGAGGGAGGGAGGGAGGAAGGGAGGAAGTAGAAAAGGAGGAGGAAGGAGGAGGGAGGAGGAGGAAAGAGGAGAAGAAGATGAGCAGGAAGGAGGAGGAGGAGAAGGGTCTATAAATAATGTGCACTGGGGGGCATTTTCTCTTTATTTAATTGGCACATAGCAATGCCATAGATATTTTTATGTTTGTCTAAAATCTTATGACATTGCTGAACTTTAATGAGTTCTATGTAGCAGGAATCTTAAACGTTCTTATTAATACAATCAAACTTGAGGCGAGTTATTGGGGTCCATGCTGGTAGATCAGAGAGACAGAACAAGCCACAGCTATCTCACCTCGCCGGATCCTCAGCTGGTCTTGTCTCCTCAGACTGGAGGCCTCTGAGTCCTCATCCCGAATGAATCTCAGCTGAACTGTGTTGCTCCATAGCCTGAAAGCTTAACCAGCCACATGCTTAACCAGCCAAATGCCTCTAGTTTCTGGTCCTCACGCCTTATATATCATTTTGCTTTCTACCACCACTCCCTGGGATTAAAGGCTGGCTTTCTGGGATTAAAGGCGTGTGTCACCAAGCTTGGCTATTTCCAATGTGGCCTTGAACTCACAGAGATCCAGAGGGATTTCTATCTCTGGAATGCTAGGATTAAAGGTGTGAGTGCCACCATTTTCTGGTCTTTGTATCTAGTGGCTGTCTGTTCTCTGACCCCAGATAAATTTATTAGAATACACAATACCACCACAGTTCTAGATTTAGAGATTGGGTTTATTTTTCTGTACATCAGTTGAGATTTTACATTATTTTATTCAAACTGTTCTATTTATGCATTTAATTTGGTTTATTTGAGACAGGGTCTCACCATGCATTATTTTTGTTTTGTTCCAGTATAATCAAGTGTTGGTATGTCTTTAATTTTTTTAATTTATTTCTTGTTCATACTTATTTTTTGTCTAATTGCAAAGGGAAGAAATCTGAACTTCCTATTCAGTTTTGCATAAGAGAATTAATGGCTGAATTTTAGGAAATAATCCAATCTGTAGGCATAAACATTCTTTATTTGCTTGCTTGTTGGTTTATTAGTCTATAGAGTCATGAGATTACTTGTGTGTACCACCATGTCTGTTCACCTGTAAACATTTTATAAATGCAAAGTAGTTTTTATTCAATAATTCTCTGAGGGGTTTTAATAAGAATGAGATTTTTAGGTATGCTTCAAAGTCTTTTCCCAATTAACTATTATGATCATGTGACTTAAAACTTAATGATAACCTGTTTCTATTCTTTTACTTTTAGTTTGTTTGAATAGCTGCAGTTTACATGAGTTTTCTGCTCACATCATACACTAGAATTGTGTTTTCTTACCTATCATGCTAATTTTAACTTTTAATTGCTGTATTTAGACACTTTGCAGTTACTGCTACCATTAAGTTCTCAATTTTATGATTTTTTTTTCTGTTAATTTCTTCTCATGATGTTTACACTAAGCTGTGGTCTTCCAATGAGGCATATCTGGAATCTCGGAGAGAAAAGGAGAACAAATTGTCACTCACAGTTTATAAAAATAATAAACTTGCATAAGTCCAAATGTTGTTTATATTTCCAAATAAATTTTCACTCTCCTTGCTATTTTAAATTTTCCTAAAGAGCTTAAGATTTGATCACAATTTGTTTGCAGTGTTTTTTGTTTAATTTTGTGTGATTTCTCTCTGTGTTACTTGTGTGACCAAAGGTAACTGACATCTGTGCTTTATCTACACTGAGAGGTATTGAAACACGTTATTCCAGCTCTGGTTTGTTCCTGTGCTCCTCTGAAAGAAAATGCCTTCAGGATCATATGATTTTTTAATAAACAAGTTTCTTAGCATGTCCATGCTTCTTGTCTGTGGAATAGAGACTCACAGGCTATGTAGGAATGCTCATTGTTAAGTGAGATAATGCTTGCTCAGCCTTGGTCATGTGTTAAGAACTCATGAGATGATGACTGTTTTATTACAGTGAGCTACCTACCTGTGCCCTGTGAGCAGAAAATAACCAGTATATTACCTCTTGGAAATGTATGGATCATCCTAAATAAATAGAAAACAGGCTCCTGCTTATTTCTACTGGCACACCATATCCCTACATGAGACATGTCTCATTTTAGGAATGTGACAAGTTGTGTAAATGCTTAAATGACTTTCCTGCCTGTAAAATGTGACTTATTCCCACAAAGAAGACATATTTACAAATCTGAAAGGTGAATATGTGTCTCCAAACTTGAAATGTTTGTAAAAATGAATAATGGAAGAGATAAAGAAGGTCATTTTGCACAAATGACTGACAAGGGCCACACTTTTATGTTTGGTTCACTTAGAAGGGAAAAATTATTTTCATTTAGAGATAGTCTGGCATAATACAAATTGTCACTTGCAGTTTATGAAGAAATAATCTTGTGTAAGTTCAAATGATGTTTGTATTTCTAAATAAATATGCCAAGGATAATGTCAGAGCATTATAATTAAAGTTGGAATCATAAAACTAATTTGAAGTTAATGATCCCACAAATACCCCCAAATTAGACCATTATCTGTATGAGACAAACAGCACCATAAATGAGCTGAGGGGTTTAACAGCACTGGCCATAATTTTGGGTTGTATTGTTCAGAAGCAGGCCTGGGGCAGAGACAGTCATGAGCAAAGGGGAAGGAATGAGGGAAGCTGCTGTGATGGAGAAGCCGAGATGTGACCAGTCAGTGGTTCTTATCTGCGTGTAGACACGTGATCCTTACACAGAGAAGGGCTCAGCCTCAACCGGGTCCCAAAGGAGTTTCTGAAGTACGAAGTGCACCACAGACCTGGTGCTTGCCCTCTGGTTGTTATGAGGCAAAACACAGCCACCTACCCGTGGTCATGAGATGTGGGCTGTCATAACACACAACAGTCTTGAATCTCAGTCAAGATGTTCCAGGCAGTGTTCCTTAAGTGTTCTGTGGTCGGATGGCTTGGGCACCGCAGCATGGCTGAGGGCTGCCAGAAGCATCTCAGATTCATTCCATGCTGGATTTAGCTTGCATTTTGTTTTGTTCTCATTTTTTTTAAAAAAAAATTCATTAACCTCACACATTAAATTTGGAATTAATTTTTGATTGTTGTCTATTCATAAGTCCTTTACTACTGTCAAATTTTCTGTGGCACCCACACTCAGTGGAATGACCCTTATGGGGTAACAAACAGCATTTTAAGAAGCTTGAATGTAGACCCATGAAGGAGGTGGGTGGTCCTGCTTGGAACCAAAGATACCCCATCCCTTATTAAGGATGTGCTACCTGTTAGGAAAGAGAGGCTTGAAGAACACTATAAATAAAGTGTGCACTTCCTTCCCAAGAGAGTTTATTGTGCTCCTCCTTCAACTATACCAATTCTGAGTATATGAAAAGTTGTGGTAAATGTTAAATTTTGGTATTCAAGAAAAAGCACAAGTGTATGACCCTGCATGTCGGCATAGAGTTCCAAAGGCTTTGGGTCTTTAGTGAGACTCACAGTTGAACTACCAATTTCTGCTCTAAACCACTTGACCCTGATTTGGCCTTCACATCAGCACTGGAACAGTGACCAAAGCCTAGAAGAATCAAGAAAGTCAAAACCACTAGAGAGACTACAGCTCAAAGAAAGGAGATGTTGCTCATGATGAAGAGCCTGGCAGACTCGGCTCTGGAGTAATACACAGGTTGTCCAGGAGGACCTGAGGAACAATGAAGGAAAGGGAGTTGAAGTCTCATTTCCTGCAGTGTGTTTTCCTAGAGCTGTCCACATCCTGTCCACACATAATGGTGACCTTCCCACCCTGCTAGCATAGATCGTATCAGTACTCCATAACCCTGCAAGCGGCACTCCAGGCAAGCACCATGAATACTGTTTTCATGTATTACCTTTGGAGACAGTACTCTCATCATCTCCTAGGTCTTTGATATGTAGCAACAGTGAAGTCTCAGAATGTCCCGTGACTCATTTGCCTCCCTTCACCTGTCTTCCCCACACTTCAAAATTTTGTCATAGTCTATGACTTGACCCTGCTCAGAGGAAACTTCCAAGCAAAGTTCCAGTGGGAAGAGTAGTAAGAGGCACTCTTGAGGAGTAGGTATTTAGTGAGGTGGGAAATGGCCATTAGTTGTAGTACTTTAAGGATGATATTTTGTCCTTTTCCCAAATAAATAGGTGTAAAGGTTTTCATTTTTAATATGTAACATTTATACATTAAGATAATATAAAATAATCTTGATAAATTTCCTTTGAAGATGACTATGTGACTTCCTTCAGTTTGAGAAAGGGAACTTGACCTGTGTCATAATAACAATGTAGTCACATTTCACTGGTATAATATACAAAACCTTTTCTTATTAGCAGGGCACAGCTACCCTGGGATTTAATCCAAACGGCATTCCTTTTCACAGTACATTCATCCTGGCTCTTTTCACTGTCTCTGCCCCCTTATCTCTATTTCTTTTCCGGATCCTTAGGCTTTAGGTAAGGGATGTGAAAGTCTCACTGTGATGCCTCATGATAAGAAAGGTCCCATTTGGTCTACCGTTCCAAATAATTTTGTTACTTCAGCTTTCGGTACCTGGAACTCAGGCTGTTAGACGACTTCTGTGAGAAGAAGAGAGGCTGTTTCCCATCCTGACCTCAATTCTAAGGATCATTTAAGAGGCTCTTGTCTGGATAGGAAGCAGTGTATCACAGAACAGGATGGCAAGTGCTGATCACACACTGATACCCGAAACACTTGGGCAGGTAGAGTGCAAACCTGGGAAATATTACAGGGACTTGGGTAAGAAAACAAATTGAGGTGTCCATTGAATCTTCAATGACTCAGAACCGAAGAGTAGCTGCTCTTTCATTGCTGTGAATTGGAATGACAAGCAGGGCTTCAGATAACCATGCTCAAATCCGGATGCTTATCTTCACCAATCTGCCAGCTGAGAATCCTTCTAATTAAAACATAGAACCTGAATTCATGATGATCCTAGCTTCCTGGGCAGTATAGAGCAGTTCCTGTGTTCAGTAAGCAATATTTTTAAAGAAAAGTATTTATTTCCTCCCCACCCCTTTTCCCTTCAGGTTGAACTCAGACCATGAAAACATATAAAAAAGTTAATGGACTAGACATGATTAATGTAATTCTTGACTGTATATATCGTATATACTTATTGTGTATAGTTTATCTTATATTGGTTAAAACCTTCTTTTATCATTTTAGACAAAATGGGGAAATGTGATGATATATTATGTAACCTAATAAACTTTGCCTGAAGATAAGAGAACAGAACAAGCCACTAGATTAAACAGAAATGCCAGGCAATGGAAGCACACACCTTTAATCCTAGCACTCAAGATATCATGTCTTTGCTTGCCAAGCACACACACCTTTAATCCCAGCAAGAAAGGTATATAATGTGTGTGATTCCCAAGTACTGGGATTAAAGGTGTGTGCCACCACTGCCTGATTCTGTTTTTCTCCTAGACTGAGTCAATCTCATGTAGTCCAGGGTGGCCTTGAACTCACAGAGATCCAGACTGATCTCTGCATCCTGAGTGCTAGTGTTAAAGGTGTGTGCCACCACTGCCTGGCATCTATGTTTAATCTCATGACTTGTTCTGTTCTCTGATCTTGAGGCAAAGTTAAGGTACACAATATATCACCATAACAGAGCAACGTTTACCAAACAATTAAGGTTAAATAAGCGGTAGTGGAGAAAGGTGTGCATTATTATTCCTGACTGCTTCCTTTTCAAATGGGACAGTTTTTCAACTTTCTATTGTCATGTTATCCACTCAAGTTTTCCTTTTCAATTCCTTTTAAAAATCAGTTTACAGTTACTTTAGGCAGTTCTTCAGATGTCTGATATGTAGAAAGTATTTTCATAGAGTAAGAAGCACAGGCCCCAGCACACATGTTAGTAGATGGAAGTCTGAGCTGAGAATCTTCTAGCTCAATGACTGAGCATCAACCCCCTGCTTTCCCCATAGCTGAATCACTTCAACCACTCTTTTATTCTTTTCACTTAGTCTTTCGTTCATTAGAGACTAATGACATTATTTGGCAACCTTCATATTCTTCTAAATATCTTCATAAGGACTTTTAATCCTTTTAATGTGTTTACACCACAACTTTCTCTAAATGTGAATTTGTAAGAGGAGAAGAAAGTTCCTATGTCAGAGCTCAGGAGCACAGCCCTGTGAGCCCTGTGAAGGAGACATTGATACGGAGGGCCAGTTCTTCAGTCTGTTTAAGTGACTAGTACACCCCGTTGGTGTACAATAAGAAGATTCCCTTCTTGGCATTTTAAGGTTAGTCCTATTTAAGGGGTGTTTTGAAAACACATTATGATGAGGAATTGGGTTCCAAGTCTCTGACCTCTGTTCTGCTTTTTTCAAGTTGACTGTCTACACTGCAACCCAAATGCTCCTCAGCTTCAGGATGAAGTAAAATCCAGTCCTGACAGTCACTGCTTACTCCCTCTAGTAAGGTAAAATGAGAACTCTCCAGGTTCTCAGAGGCTTGGTGCATACTGCCCCTTGAGTTCATTTGGTAGACTGTTTCTTTACTCATCTGAGCTGAGTGGCCTCTGATGTGAAGGGAGGCCCTTGTGAGCAGCTTCGACTACTAAAGGCCTTGAAGCTAAGCTTGATAACAGAAGTTAAAAGGATTTCTCTTTTGAATTAAAATATAAGATAAATAAAAATGTTAGTTTTCAGCTAAGATAATCTGAGGCTGAACTATTGCAGCAGTAACAGTAAAACTTCAGTTTGGCTGTTGGTTGATAAATTGAACACATTGTAGATTTAACCGTCTTATTAAATAAGAAACACAGAGCCAATGCAAAGATGAAAGCCCAAGAGGTCAGAGTGATAGCTAAGAACTAAAAATCTTACACTTCACTGCTGCTGCTATCTTCCTCAGCAAGAGACATACTTCATATCTGTTTGTCTTTTTTATAGACTTTCTATTCTGCCTCCTCATTGGTTGTAAACCCAACCATATGACCTCCTCATCACTGCCTGTCTGTACAGACCTCCAGGTCTTCTATGGTTGGTATTGAGATTAAAGGCGTGTGTCTCCATGCTGGCTGTATCCTTGAACACACAGAGATCTGCCTAGCTCTGCCTCCCAAGAGCTGGGATTAAAGGCGTGCACTACCATTGCCCAGTTTCTGCTATGGCTTGCTATTAGCTCTGACCCCCAGGCAACTTTATTTATTAACATACAAATAAAATCACATTTCAGTACAATTAAAATATCACCATAACGCATATTTGAAAATATTTCAAAGACTAAGAGAAAATACTTAGTAATTGTCACTGAAATAATTTATTAGTAATTGTCACTGAAATAATTTATCATTTCTGAAATAAATAGATAATTTCATGGTACATAATAATTTAAGATTTCCTTTTAATGCTACTGGTCACTCTTACAGCAGATGATCATCAAACTCAATTAAAATACAGCAACTAACTCTCCTTTACCTCACAGGTTGTTAGCCTGTGTTCTAACTACAACCATTTCAAGTGCATGCTTCACAATTCTTCGAGAAATTATTAATGCAATCATGAAATCAGAAGAATTTGCATCACTTTATAGTCCACTGCCTAGCATGCCTGCTTTGGCATGCTTGCAGATGAATCTGGAATGCTGCCTCTGAGATGTGCAGCTTTCTGCTTTTGTGGCATAACCTCACTTGGACTTTTGTCATTCACTTAGGGAGTTAAACTTGATGGTTGTGTATTACTTTAGAACTTATAAACAAATTGCCCATAGGTTTCATGTATTCAATAATGTGATTTCCCTATCCTTTTGCATGTTACATTTGCATTATAGTGGTAATTTGGAAAAAAATGTTTCCTCTAATGTGAAAAATAATTTGATTGAACATCGAAGTGTCTGTTCCTTGAAAGGCAAGGTTTTTCAGATGCTTAGATTTTTTTTAATGTTTTCAGATTTTTTAGTTTTTAATTTTATAAAAAAATTTTTTGTGCTATATTTTGATTTTATTTTCTCCTCTCCTGACTCCTCCAAGACCTTGTCTACCTCCCTACCCACTAAAGTAACTGGATGAGTCAACTGTTTGTTGCCAGGAGACCAGCCATAGTGGTTAGGTTTCTCCAACTCTATCTATTTATTTCTTTGAAATTAACTTCCTTTAGTTGGTCTTTTCTACTCCCACCCAAATACCATATCTTTGAATAACTATTGCTGTTCCTCATTATTTTTCTAATTTTGTATACTTATACATACATTCCTGATGCACTTAGTTAGTAGTTTACTATGTTTTTTTTTTTATTTATTTGCAAAGCATTGGCTCTCACATTTATTCATTTTGGTAAATTTTCCTTAACTTAAAGAAAAATGAAGCTGGATGATTTGTTGAATGATTTTATTTATGTTCCTTCTGGGTTCATAATAACTAAATAGGTGTTTAATAACCCTAAGTTGGTAAGAATATTTCCTTCAGAGTTTGTTTTCCTATGCTCTATTTCACTGTAATTTTTTTTTTTTACTAATACTATGTTTTAAAAGTGTCCTGTAGTTTAATTTGTGATGTGGAGTGTCTGAAAATGTAATGAGAAAATGTGTTTAGCTATCAGGAGTAGTGTATTTTCTCCCTTATATAAATGTTTTAATGTTCATAGCATTGTGCACACAGAATACAGCATAGATGAAGTAGCCCAGGTTAGCCACTTTAAGGTATGATTTTATAAATAATTCATGGGAACATGAAAAGAACTTTATCTGCTTGATTTTCTAATTATCTAATTTTATATATGTTGTTACATTTTATTTAAATTACAGTTGTGGAAACCTTATAATTTTTGCATATTAACATGTCTTACTTTGGATGGGGAAGCTAAGATTCCTTCCACTACATGAAACTTGCCATCTGATGTTTAATATTGATTGACTTTCAGATTAATAAAAACTTATATCCCACCTGCATTCTGATCCATGCCACATTCCCTCCTGATGACAATCCATGCCACGGTTCCTCCTGTTGGCCACTCAGGTTCAATCGTGAAGCTGCGTTGTTTGTACTTCAAATTTTTCTTTCATTTTGAGCCTCTCTGTATCTTTAGTCTGCCTGTCAATGGTTTAACTAGGTTTAAGCTTTTAATATAACTGAGAAACAGTTTTAACTGCTTACAGACGTGTCTATGTGCATTGATTTCTACAATCAATGCATTATCTTGTCTACCATCATATTTCAAGCTTGAATTTCTGTTTTGATGCTTCGTTTTTTGTCTTTAACTTTATGTTCTATGCTTTTTTGTCCAGTAGCATGAATATTCACTTTCTGACACTCTGAGAGTACAATATTCATTTTTTTTTGCTTCTTGTGTTCGGTGTCAGAGAACAGAGCAAACTATGAATATTTGTTCTATCATACATACTTAAGTCTCCACTGATTTAAAACATTATTATTATCCCATTTGTTTTCCTTATAAGCTAATTTGGGATCTTTAAACTGACTATTTGGATGTTTGGGAGTTTTGTGAAGCCAACAGAATATCAGCAAAGGGACTGAAAGGGACTGATAAGCTGAGACTACCAAGCTGAACACGCTCACATGGGGAAGGCGTTTGCCTTGCTTTTACATATTCTCCCTAATAAAGAGTGCATCACAAAAGTAAGTTTCACAGTTGTTGATATAGCTAATCTCAAGCACTGTTATTTGTTAAAATAGAAAATATGGGAAATGTGGTACTATTTTAATTTTTTCTCATTGTCTGACACCAATAATCACTTTCTGATTCCTTAATCTAGTCTCCAGAAAAACAGGCCGAGTCACTTTAAGTTCCTTCCTTTCTTAGTCTTCTTCCTTTCTGCTTTTCTCTCCCCATCCACATTCACTACTGCCATCCAAAACTCAAATATCTCTCTCTCTCTCTCTCTCTCTCTCTCTCTCTCTCTCTCTCTCTCCCTCCCTCCCTCCCTCCCTCCCTCTCTCTCTCTCTCTCTCTCTCTCCCCTCCCCTCCCCTCCCCTCCCTCCCCTCCCCTCCCCTCCCCTCCCCTCCCCTCCCCTCTCCTCTCCTCTCCTCTCCTCTCCTCTCCTCTCCTCTCCTCTCCTCTTCTCTCCTCTCCTAAGACAAGTTCTATCCATATAACTCAAGGTAGCCTAAAATTCTGTATAGCCAAATTGGCCTCAAAACTATGATCCTCCTAACCAGGCCTCCTAAGAACTATGGTTATAGATTTTGTAAGCCCACACCTGATATCACTTCTAGTATCTGAGAGTCAGTTTCCCTCTCAAAGACTCACATTCTGCTTTCCAAGTGTATTCCACTCAGAAGGAAGACAAGAAAAACATCTAGTACACTTACCTGAGCCTCTCTTTTGCCATTTATTCTCAGTCTTTGTATAGTCTGAAGGTTCTTGTATGCTGCTCATTTATCAATGAAAACAGTTCAGTTCCCTCTATGCTAAATACAAATACCACCTGTAATGCTAAACCATTCCTTCATTCAACTTTACTGAATACCTAATGTGTGTTCAGAAAAAAGAATGGAAACAAAAGTGAACTGAAGATTCCACCTGTGAGCAACGAGATTATTCAGTAGTCTTCCAGTGAAAGAAATAAGGACTTATAATGAGAAAAAGAAGGGTCTATACATCTAGTGTTATTTCCTTTTTTAGAAAACATTATTACTTATTTTTATTTGTGTGTACACGTGTGTATCTGCTACATGTGTACAGATGCCTGTAGAAGATGAAAACTGTATCCAATCCTCTGGAGCTAGAGTTTCAGGCAGTTGTGAATTGCCTGATAGGGGTGCTGGGACTTGAACTCTGGTCCTTCAGAAGAAGAGCAATCACTCTTAACCACTGAACCATCTCTCCAGCTCCCAGAATCATTTTGAAGAGTTAAAAACTGGGAGTTTCTGTACATCTGGCACCTAGTCCAGCAACTGACATGTGGTAGTTCCTAAGTAAATAAGTGTTGAAGGGAGAATAGGGGAGATGAATGAAGGGTGAGTTACAACTCACAAATTATTTTCTTCAATCAAGTAACATCCATGAAGAAATTACAGGAATCTCTAAAAAGCAAGATGATGAAAACGCATCTAATAGAAGATCCAGATATGTGATGGGCCAGGACAACGATAGAGACACAAGTGGTACTTGAATATTTTCCCAAGATTATGTGGCAGATGGTGGGATCTCTTGACACTCTGAGCAGATGCACAGTATGCGTGTAGCCATGCTCTGGGAAGACTACGGTACCAGTAACCTCTCCTAATCATACAGTAGGGTCTGGCAAACTGAAGAATGCTTGGCAATGGTGGAGAAAGGGAACCAGTGGTACAACATACTTTACCTGCCAGCTAAACTCAGTGTAGAAACATCACTTGTGGAAAATGTACCACCCATGTGTTAAATGTCTTTCATTGCCATACTTAAAAATAGACAACACTGACATTAAAAAAGATTCATTAAGAAACAAATGAATAGCATCCAGAATTGTTTGCTAAATTAAAAAAAAATCAAAAGCAAAATTAAAACCAAATTTTACACCTCCCCAGAGGGCACTTAGCTCCTACACCAACTCTGATGTTTGAGAGCTCTCCTTTCCTGCCAGCACTCCCTCTTGATTCAAAAGATGAGGCACCTGAGTTCGCTTCTCATTTGCCCATGCCATGTTTGAAGAATATGTCAAATTACACCTTCATTTTCCCCTGGGCCTACTCTCTGAAATCCTTAAGAGCAACAACCTTGTCTGTTTGTTTTTGTCAGTAGGGCATCACAGTCTGTCATTGGTAGTAAAGTGAACAGATTATAGACCATTATTCATTTAAAAGACTTATACTGTCATCAAATCCCATCAGTCCCAGTTTCTTCAACACAAACTCACTTTCTAATCAAACTTCCTATACCTGCTGGCTTCTAGCAAGGACTTTGGCCAGCAGTCAGATCTCTACTTCTCTGACTTTTATGGAGTTGACCACATTAGGGGACCTCTCTGGAGACACCAGAGCACAGGACAGCAAGCTCAGTGGCTTAAAATAACAGAAGTTTATTTTAACAAAACTGTGAAGTTCAAATCCAGGATGTTGGTAAGTTAGCCTTTCTGGTGGAGGTTTCGGGGAAGGTTCTGTTGCTTGGTTCTTTCCCTTGTGCTCTCTGCAGCCTCTGCTCCCAGTCACTTCCCCTCCTCTCCACTCCTCTTCTGTTTCTCATAAGAACAAATGCCTTTGGGTCGAGGATGATCTCATCTCAAGATCCTTAATGCAATTACATCTTCAAAGGCTCCTTTTGTAAACAAGGTAACATGCATAGGTTCCAGTTTTTTATGTGAACCATATGAGAGGACCCTGGTCAGCGTCATGTGATGAGCGTCTTAGGTTTCTGATCAACTTATCCTTAACCTTCTCAACAGCTAGAAGAAATTACTGAGTCTAAATGTATCACCCAGTCTAATTGCAGCCCATCCTCAGACCTCTACATGTGAGGAAGGAATGATTTTACATTGCCAGGGAGAAAAAGAAATTAGTGAAAAAATTTGAAAACAGATGTGTTCAAGAAAAAGAAATCCACTCAATTTTCTCCTTTGAATATCTCACATTTATCAAGAATCATAAGGTGTCTTTGCAGTGTCAGCACCTAGAAGGATGAGACAGGAGGATTATGAGTTTGAATCCAGCCTATACTATATGGAGACTTTGTCTCAAAAAAAAAAAAAAAGACAGAAAGATACATTTCTTGAGAAGATAATACTACTTTCTATCTCTGTCTTTCTACACACACACACACACACACACACTCTACAGACAATTATATAGAGAGATATGTTACCATAAATAAGTAATAGATTCAAAATATTCATTCATGTTTGTGTATTTTAATACACTGATAAATAATAAACTCAGTTCCAGTTCCTTCTCTTTTATATGCCTTTTCTGTAGATTTTCTTGTTCTCAATTATGTATTACATATAAATTTTTTAATTACGTTTAGGGCAGAGGGTTGGTTTTATGGTTAGGGCTATGGCTATGATTAGACACTTGCTTAGAACTAAGAGAGTTATAATGAGCGTTAGAGCTAGTGTTAAGATCAAGACTAGAGCTAAGGGAACAACACAACCACATGGAATTAGCGCTCTGTTTAAAGCTTAAAGCTAGAATCCGAGTTAACTTTCAAACACAGTCCTCTTAGATGTGGGTGAAATTTAAGCCTTGACTCACTATGTAACTTTAGATTTTATTATTAATATTGTCTGAAACAGTTTCCTCTTGTGCAGAATTATATTTAGCTCAAGTGCATCACTGTGGAGAAAGCATGAAAAAATTTCACTTACCTCCAAACTGCAGTGCAAAAGGCTAGCTTGTGCTCAGTTCTATGGCAGGTGTAGATCAGAGCTCTATCTGCCCAAAGTAAAGCTACATTGAGGTATTCTCGTTAATGTTATCTTGTCTTTTTTCAGATATTATTATTCATAAACAATCCTAATTCTTTACAAAATTATATTATACCTGTTATAGGTATAAAATAGGACGTTTATGCAGGATAGTTTTCATAATGCTTTTGTGAAAAGATTTTATTTCTTATTGGTTCAACAAACCCATCTGAAACTATAATGAGCATTTGAAGGCAAAGTAATATCTGTGGATATAAGTTTGACTGAGATGATTATTTTTGAAAAGTTCAGTAGCATATCAAATAGTGTTCTTGTCATTCTAGAAGCTTTAAAGGACACAGAGGACACAGAGGTTTTTATCTGTGACTTAACAATTAACATGAAATTAGTGAGAAAATGGAAAAGGACATTCCATTGCAAGAAAATCAGAGCACAGACTATAAGGTAGAAATGTCTGGGGGGTAATTGAGAAAGTACTGACTATGATGAAAAAAATAGGTTACAGGGCACAGGTGTGGGGGGCATTAATTAGTGGATGGAACCCACCAATAAAGGGCTTTAAATCCAAGCCAAGTTCGCAAAGGTGGCAAGCAAAATATCTAGTGACTCATAATTTCTAAGTAGAGAATGAACACAGCCAACATCAGTAATCAAACAGCAGTATTATAATCTGACAAAGAAATAAGAGACTTGAGATTCAAGAAACTGAAGGAAGCACATTGAGAAAAATGCAGGTGTCAAAGGACAAGTTTAGTCTAAACTGGTTGATGAGAGGAAATAAAGGGAATGTCTATCAAACACTTGAAATAAAAATACTCTGATTAAGTGGAATAATATAGACAGGTGGTTTATGGGCACATAGTAGAGTTGGATGGGTAACTTCCAATGTTCTGTATAGTACAATAGAGTAACTGGTTGATACCAACTATTTGGATGTTTCAAAGTGACTTGTAGAAATGACTTACATATTCCAAAGACAAATAAATATTAATTGCCAATTAATTTGATAACCGTGTATCACAAGAATACATCAATACATAATATTCACCACACTGTGGTAGTGAGTTCGAGTTGTCAACTTGACACAACCTAGAAATACCTACAAAACAACTCAATGATACTGCCTAAATCAGATTGGCCTCTGAGCATATTTGTAAGGGATGATCTTGATGACTTTAGTTGAGGTGGGAGGACATAAAGAAAGTAGCCAGCACTGTTCCCTAGGATTGATCCCTGATTTGTTTAACAGTGGTGAAAGGGCTGAGTTTGACTATGCCTCTGTTCTTGACTGTGGTGGATTGGATGAAACTACGTGGTTGAAGTTCCTGCCTTGACTTCTCTACAGTACAACTAGAAGCCATTACTGTAAATCAAATAAACCCCCTTTCTCCTAAGTAGCTTCTTCTTGGGGTATTTTATTATAGCAACAGAAATGAAAGTAGAATACCTAAAAATATGTACAATTATTCGATACCAGTTACATAAATAATGAAAGCAAGACATGATGTTGCCAGATTCCCCCACTCCAAAGTGAGTATGAATCACTGGAGATGAACGCTGGTGAAAATATATCTATTTAAATATTCTTCATGTGGCTTTAATGTGCCCAAGTTAGTTTCAAGAGTCCAGAAAGAAACACAGGTTCTCACAGAAAATAAACTAGGCAAATGGTGTCAATGACTCATCTGCATGGGCAAGTGCTATCCCACTTTATGCTCGAGTTGAGTGATGAATGAGTGAAGGGCAACAGGCCAGATCCTTTATAGGTCTTCCTTGTTAAATGTTCAGCAGTACTATATGTGTGATTATCTGTGTGTGTGTGTGTGTGTGTGTGTGTGTGTGTGTGTGTGTACACATGTATGTGAATGGGTTATATACATACATATGAGTATTGTGGGTATGTACATGTATGTGAATGTGTGTATATGTGTGTATGTGTGTACATGTATGCAAACATGTGTGTAGGTGAGTGTACATGTGTGTCTGTGCACACTCACCCATGTGCATGTTGAAGCTAAGGAACAAGCTTTGATTTTGCGCCTCAGGAGTCCTCCACCTTATTTGCTCTCTCTCCTCTTGGAGCTCATTAAGTCAGTTTCTCTGGTTCACCATCAATCCACGAGGATTCACTTGTCTCCACCTTTCCCACACCCCCTGCCCTGGGCTTCCAAGCATGACTTTGTTATTTTACATGGGTCTAGGAGGTGGAACTCGGATCTCTATGCTTGGGCAGTAGCACTTTATAAATTGAGGTACAGCCCCATACTAAACAACAGTGTGGTTTGTTTTCTTGTGAGCTGAAGAAGAAATGTGGAAAGAAAATAAATGTTTTGTATGTTTTGTTTGACCATAGCATATCCTGGTCACTGTGAACAAGGCAACATTTTCTGCATGTCACAGTAGAAGACATCATTGACACACTAGCACACCCATCCTGTTGGATCTTCACTACTTTGTTTTTCTGGTTATAAAAACAATACATCTTCATACAAACAAATCATTTTGCTATAGAAACAAAAATAAAAACTTAAAACAGCTGAGCAGTTCATTAACTAGCTAAAGAGAAAACATGGCTCTAGGGAGGATGTACGGTTGATTTTTGCTGTAGATGAGGGAGGAAGAAGGACTTAGCAAGGATTTTTAGACAGGAAGAATATTGACTAGATTTATCAGATGTATTCATCTTAAGTTTTCAGGACACCATAAATTAGAGATGTGGAGCCATCATACAACCCGTGAGAATATTAATGGAAAGTTTCTTTGATGGTTTGAACTGAGACTATAAATACATACACAGATCTGTTTATGTCTTTTCACAGCCCATACTCTGGTTACATGGTATTTAGGGGGCAAGCACTCCTTCCTCAGTTTCATAATCAGGTGACCATATTAAATCTGCATATGTGCCATGGACAGCTATGTGCTTGCCTATGCCTCTATTATTCCACCACAGTTGTCATAGACCCTCCACCAACCTCAGCATCCATTTGTCCATGTGGTCAATGCTTCTTGTTACCTGCTGGTCAGGGGAGGGGGTGAAAATACCATCTGGTGAAGACCAGACCACTAATTGAAACAAAGAGTAGTTATGGGGAGTAACCACTCCTTCATTCTGAATTTAATTTGAAAGGTATCCAGGCTTTTTTCATCACACCCTAATGCTGAACCTCTTCCAATCCTGACCTCCCTGGGCCAGTGGACCACCATGGCTTGAATCCACTTCCCCTCACTCTGAAAGTTCTCCATTCAGGAAAGTGCTCAAGATGGAACAATGTTGTTTACACCCACTTGTCCCTGGGGAGAACAAAAGGGTCCAAGGATCCCTCTGGCTCTCTGTGACAGTTGAGCACTGTTTTCTTTTCTTACACACAGATTTGTCCTGGGGGCTGTTCTTTTTTCTGTGTGACTCTCTTGTCACACCTCTTTCAAAAAGAGGATGGCTCTGGTCAGAACTGCTTCGGCTTTCTACAAACACATTGCTACAACTCTTTTGGAGCTTGCCAAATTGGAGCAATGGGAGTAGTGTCTAAGTGACATCCCTTGGTCTCCCATGATGTAGCATTGCTCTGCAGGGCAACCTGCTCAGCTGCCAGTAGCTATGATGGGAAGCCCAGATCAGTATGTCTCAGATTAAGAACAGGCTCCAAATCACATGAAGGGACATTTAGCTGCTTCTAGAAAATGGGACACAGGCACACAACCTGTATAAACTAAACAAAGCCTTCCTCATATTTTCATTAGAGACTTATGGTTGCAAGTCATTATTTCACTATTTAATAAAACTAAGTTAAACACTGTTGATTCTGCTATAGAAATGACAATTTAGTGGAAAAGAAGCCTCAGAATGCTGTTGTTCACTGCAAAATCATTTGAAAATATTGATTTAGTGTGTTAGTAACATTCACTGTTACATATTTATATAACATATATATGTGTGTGTGTGTATATATATATATATATATATATATATATATATATATATTAGATAGATAGATAGATGGAGATAGATAGATAGATAGATAGATAGATAGATAGATAGATAGGAATCCATTTAATGTTGTTTGGCAATCTACTAACACTACCCATGCTGGGCAGTGGTGGCACACATCTTTAATTTCAGCACTTGGGAGGCAGAGACAGGCAGATCTCTGAGTTCAAGGCAAGCCTAGTCTAAATAAAGAGTTTCAGGACAGTCAGGACTACATAGAGAGACTGTCTTGATAAACAGACAAACAAAAAACTCCAAAAAACATAAGAAAAGGAAAGAACAGGACTACCCATAACTTTTAACTTTTGAGTTTAAAACAACAAAATCAATGTATCAATATGGAAGAGAATACAGTCTTTAATTGGAAAAATAATTTCAAGAAGTAATCAAGTACTCTGGAAAATAAATAAAATTATCACACTAAAAACAATTCTTGGTAAATATAAGATATAAAAAGACAAGAGAAGAAAGAATAATTCTACAAATATATGTCATTCTCATTTTCATAGTCCTCAGTGGTGTGAAACAGCATCATCTTATTCCTTTGAGTGTGCCTAGCAGGATTCCACACTGGGACATTTCTTATCACACACAGTCAGGCTCAAGGTCATACCCCATAGCCATTCTTCTGTCTCTAAAGTAATTTTCACAACTGGGTGTAGTCTGCTGTAGGCTGTTCTTCATTATTCTCTATCTCAAAAGGTCAATGCATAATATGGAAACTCCTGAACTTAAAGAGACACTCAGCCTAGCTATCTAGCTCTGCCCATATTAAACATCCCAAAATATCACTTATTCTTCCAACATCCATGGCTGATATTAAGCCCAGGAGATTTAGAATGTCTTTTAAGGAGACTTTAAAATTGCCCTAACTTAAGTCACTTAAAGTCTGCCAAGTCTTAGTAAGATTTTTTGCAGAACAAGAAGAGAAAGAAAAAGAAAGAGAGAGAAATGAATGCTTGCTCTGTAATGTCATTGTCTGCAGTGAGATAAATCCTTACACCCAAGCCTAACCCTTCTGAGAGTTTCCTGGCATTTAACAAAACAGAACAGTGGGCCAAAGTGCTGGGCTTTGATCCCTTGAAAGTAAGTATCATTTAGAGAGTAAGAATTTTCCCAACACATGAGATAAATTGGATACACAGAACAAGCTGAGAAAACTAGGAAACACAATTAATTACAAATCAATATGACAAAATTGTACTTTAACACATGGTTGCTACTTGGTAAGAAACTAATAGCTTGATGTGTTTGCTAGTTTGGGGCAACTTGACACAAATTGGAGTCCTTAGAGAAGATGGAATCTCAACTGAGAACATGCCTTCATAAAATGCTCTAACCACAAGTCCATAGAGCACTTTCTTGATTAATGATTGATGGAAGCACTGTCAATCTGGAGTTGTGGTCCTGTGTGTTAATCTGGAGTGGTGGTCCTGGGTGCTATAAGAAAGCAGATTGAACAAGCCATTAGAGGCAAGCCAGTAAGCATCATCTCTCCGTGGCCTCTGCTTCATTCCTGTCTTCAGGTTCCTGCCTTTAGTTCCTGTCTTAACTTCCCTCAGTGAAAGAGTGTGAGCTGAAAGTGTAATATAAAATAAACCCTGTTTTTCTAGAGTTGTTTTGGGTCAAGGTGTTTTGCCACAGTGATAGAAACCCTGACCGAGACACATGGTATCCATGCTACTACATAAGACTGATGGACTGCAGTTCAGAAATCACAATTTGAAGACTCCAAAACTAGATAAAATACATAAAGGAGAGCCTGAAAAGTTGGCAGAGTGGTAGAGTCCTTGCCTAGCAGTCACAAGGCCCAGGATTAGACATCATGACTGAGGAAGAAAAAAAGAAATGAATAAAATAACATGAATGAAATCCATCTAAAATATTATCTAGTTCTTGCATAGATTTCCTATGAGAGCAATAACAATATTAGTTTTATTTAAGGTAACAATAAGTGGTAGATTTGCTGGCACTATTAACAGTATTATCCTAACAAAATACATGATTTTTAAATCTTTGGTCTAATTACACAAGTTACCTTGAAATCTGTTACCCACTAGATTATTCAAAATTGTTAAATTTTAACCATGGTTTTATTTACACACACACACACACACACACACACACACACACACACACACATGCATGTGCACACATGCACACATATAATTATTTCCCCTCTTTCAACAAGACTTTTGGTTTCAATGCAGAAAGAATGTAATAGTCTTCCATAAGTACACAGCAGCAGGTAACAAAATCCACACATAGTAGGCAATTTGCAGAATAAAAAACCCTGTTTGGTGTAAAGTCTACCTCCCACAAGAACATTAGTATGCAAAAAGTCAGACATTTCATCTGTCTTTTACATCCAGTGGTGTATCCAAAACACACCAAACCCTAATAACTGCTGAACTGTATGTTCTGTGAAAGTAAGTTCACCTGTGACTTTGTCTATCATAGAAGACAATGGGATTTATCAAATATATGAGATGTAATTGGATTGTTGAGTGACTGAATGAACCAAGTTTTAATTTATTTTTTAAATTTTATTTATTTGTGTGTTTGTTCATGTAGTGTGTGTGTGTTCATATATTCATATGGATACCTATGCATATAAAGTTCAGACATTGATATTAGATGTCTTTCTCATTTGCTTTTAACATTATTTTTTAAATAAATATGACAATTTTATTGTACATGTTATTTGTAACTTTTTTCTATTTTTATTTTATTGAAAATATATTTTTTCATACAATATATTCTGATTACAGTTTCTCCTCTCCTAACTCCTCCCAGGTCTTTCCTACCTCCCTTCCCATCTGAATCCACATTCTTTCTCTAATTAGAAAACAAACCATCATCTAAAGAATAATAATAAAATAATATTAAACAAAATCAAACAAACTGTAATAGGACAACAAAAACAAACAGAAGAAAAAGAGTCAAAGAAAAAGCAGAGACACATTTAGATGCAGAAACACACATTTGAACACGCCTAAATCCCATTAAAACACACACACTGGAAACACATATGTATGTGCAAAAGATCTGCAAAGTGAGGGAAAGGAAGTGGTAGAGCTGATATCTGAGAAATATCCTGGCACCTTTTATGTGATGAACTGGAGATGGGGTGAGTCAATACAGAAAGAGTCAGATACAGTCATGGCTTTGGTGCAGAGAAATAGGTGAAGAATGCTACCCTCCAAGTGTTTCTCATTTCCTATTCACTTTCCTTTAGAGAGCTATAAAATAATTTTTATGCCCTCTTAGCATCATTTCTCTCCTTTCTCTGCTATACTTTACAACTAGATTTATCTCCCCACATCCCATCATTTTCCTATAGCTCACATAACCAGAAACATTTAGCTGATCCTCACTTGCTAATTCATCATGTCAAAAATTGATGCCTAACATCAATGATGATGACTCCCAGCACGGCACAGTACAGTGTGTATGTGTGTTAGAAAGAGGCCCCACAGTTCAGGACCTCTAGCAACTGAATAACTTTTTTCCTCATCCAAATGGTAAGCTAGGTAAATACCCTAAGAACCATCATCAGTCATAATTTTGTACTTTTTACAACATCTCTGATGATGCTATTTGTGTTCCTAAACTAGCGCATCTCAAAGTTAATGTAGGTGTCCCCTGTCAAGCCAATGATTAGCCAAGCAGAACTGGAATGGAGCTGTAGAGTCTACACCCCCATCCTCTAATAAGGTTTTGGTGCTTCTGCTTCAGCATGCATTCAGAAGCAACTCTTTGAACTGTAGCCATGTTGTGAAGGAACATGTTGGTAAAACAATACCTTTTCTTTCCAACTCTGTTGACTCTATTCATTAACTAGGTATGTCCTCTTGTTCATCTTACCCTGCCTGGTATGGTCTCACCTTTTCTGGAGTCCTGCTCATTACAGCTGAAAATACTGGAACTTCATTTTTAACCCAATCTCTACCACAGGTGATCTGCATAGTTCTGTTACCTCTTACAAAACCAGGGACACCTAATATTATAGTTACTTTCTATATGATGTACATATCGCCTTCCTCTGGTTTTGAGACTTTATAAAATAAATGATAGTGACTGCTTTTAATTACAGAGAAAAAGGAAGAACATTCCAGGAAGGGGGGGAGGTACAGACATCCTAGTAAGTGTTACAGAAACCATCTGAATACATCTGACCTTGACACATTTCCTTTTATTACACCTGGCAAGAATTATAACAATACATGGCTATATCATCAGAACACTACACCTGACACATTGCTAGATTTCCATCTTTGTTTACATTTGGCAATATACACACAGCGTGCTTAACGTTAAGGATTTGGAAGAAAGCCCAGATGAAATAGTCTCTCTTCATGCAGAGTTTCAGTAGCTAGGGGATATCCAATGGAGGGGAACCAGTGGTCTGTTTAGGAGAATAAGCATCTTTATTCAACCTACAAAACTGAAAATTTACCTTATTGATTATCATGGACTCAGAACAGTTTTATTTCTTGAAACATAAGTCCAGCAGTGTTCCATTTTCAAATGCTCCTTCAAATCACTGGGTCCTGATCTCTTTTTATCTGGCATATTTTATAATGACAAGACATCATGCCATTTATTTTTAACATGATTCCAGTTATATCTAAGGCACTAAAATATTAATTTTATTAATTTCATTGATCAAGTCAACTTATGTTTTGCAAACCCTAAAAAAATATATTGTACTCAGATCTTATCTTTATTCCATAAGCTTTATCTTTAGTAATGCACTTGATTTCTTAGGATTATAGGGGCATTCCAATGCATGACTTATATAATAATTCACATCACTGTGTCTAACCTCAATCATCAAAGGTCAAAAATTTCATGTCACATCTCAGTCATTCTCCGAGCTCACTTGGGTTGCCAAATTTCTTGTAGCTCAGGTTCTTTCACTCCCAGCCTAGTTTATGCTTTACCATTATGTATATTGCCCCAAATTCCAATTAGTTTTTTTCTGACATTATACTATCAGAAACATCCATCTACCTTCAGCTCCCTAATGCAGAATGCTAAAACTTTAAGTCTGACATTGACAGCTACAGACTTAGAAAGCCTACATTGTTGTAGATATCACTCTATATAAATAAAACACTGATGGCCAGTGACCAGACAGGAAGTATAGGTGGGCCAAGGAGAGAGGAGAATTGGGGAAACAGGAAGAAGGGGGGGGAGACACTGCAGCCACCGCCAGGACAAGCACCATGTAAAGATGCCGGCAAGCCACCAGCCATGTGGCAAGGTATTATAGATTTATAAAAATGGGTTAATTTAAGATAAAAGAACAGTTAGCAAGAAGCCTGCCATGGCCATACAGTTTGTAAGTAATATAAGTGTCTGAGTGATTATTTTATACGTGGATTGTAGGACTGTGGGGCTTGGTGGAACCTGGAGAGAAGCCCTCCAGCAACACTACATCATGCATTCAGCTTGTACATAAAGTAATAAAAGATATTTAAGAAGTATTTGTAAGCACACTTACTTGTGATCTTTAATTTCCACCTGTATCTTTACTAGGTTCTTAAATCAACATATTATCTACTTTTGTGACAAAAGATCTCCCCATTTAGAACTGTTGTTCCAGCAACTCATGTTGGGTGATGGCTATGCCAGCTCTAATGAGTGTCTTTATATGTGTTGCTCTTTAGCTTATGATTTGGATTTGAGATAGTGTTGCTTTGGGCAACTTTGAATGAAGTAAATATGCTGTCAAGTGGAATTTAATGTCTCCATGTCTGTCAAGCCCACACTGAATAAATATAGGGGTCAAGAGAATAAAGACTCTGAGAGCCTGCCTAGAACTCCCTTTAAAGGAAAAGCACTATGCTACATATTCCTTTGCACTTTTCCCCAAATCATATTCTTTTAAATATATTACTATCACAATGACTCTGAGGTCAACAGAGTAGGAGACATTTTGTCCAATCACCTTAGGTGTACCTGAGCTCCTATGCTTTGCCCAAGATTAAACACAGGAGGGCAGACAGAATGCTAATTCTCCATGTGCTAAGCTTGAGCCTTTCCTACTATCTCAGACTTTGGGATATAAACAGGCTAGGAAGAAGCTAATGATATGGCAATTAATGACACAGAATAGCAATATTTCTGAAATAACTAAATGCTGGGGAAAAGATGTGGTGACCTTAGCTCATGAAATAAATGTCTGCAGAAATTAATGCCTGTAGCTACTTGAATGAACCCCCATAGGCTCAAGTATTTGAACACTTGGTCCCCAGCTGGTGATGTTTCAAAGGTTTGGGGAGGTATAGCTTTGCTGCAGGAAGTACACTATTTGAGGTTGGGTTTGAGAACATAATAGGCTCACCCTATAGCCTCACCCTATTTCCATTTTACTCCCTGTTTCCAGTATGTGGCTGAAGACGTTATCTCTCAACTTCCTGCTCTGGTCTCCTACCACTATCTCTCCCACACCTTTAGGGACTCTCCTTCTAAACCATAAACCCAATAAAAAGACTTTTCCTCCCATAAGCTGACTTTGTCATAGTGTTTTATCACAACAGAAAGGTAACTAGTACAGACTAAGTGTTTAATGAAGACAAAGAAATCAACAGGATCATGGGATCCTTCAATGTCCTGAAACTTCAGTGTATTTCTCTTACTGTATTCAGTGTCTCAGAAAATTTAACACTATGCATAAAATGGTATCTTAGAATTGATAGTTAATAAAACACATTCAGATTGTGTTGCTTCAAGTAAATTATTCTTAACTGCTTCCTGAAGTACTGATCATATTGGTACCTTAATAAAATATAGAAAAAATACATGGGAGGTGATACATCAAAGAACTTAGGAGCACAGACTTATGCACTTGTTTCCTGAAAAAAAAAATGTATTGAAATATTTTCAGTGTACCATTTCTGACTCATGTAATGATGCTAGTATTAGTTTGTAATAATTGATGAACACAAATTCTTGCATTTGTGTTGTGGGATGGTCTGTATGTCAAATTACTCTGATTGGTCAATAAATAAAACACTGATTGGCCAGTGGCTAGGCAGGAAGTGTAGGTGGGACTAACAGAGAAGAGAAAAGAAAGAACAGGAAGGTGGAAGAGACACTGCCAGCCTTCACCATGACAAGCAACATTTGAAGATGCTGGTAAGCCATGAGCCACATGGCAAGGTATAGATTTATGGAAATGGATTAATTTAAGCTATAAGAACAGTTAGCAAGAAGCCTGCCACAGCCATACAGTTTGTAAGCAATATAAGTCTCTGTGTTTACTTGGGGTCTGAGTGGTGTGAACTGCGGTGACAGAATTGTCCAAATTGGCAAGGAAAACTCTAGCTACAAATGTGCCAATGTGGCAAGAGTCATAAAACTGAAAAAAAAAAAAAAAAAAAGCCTAATTGTCTGTCTCAAATGAGCTGCAGCTTGCCAGTTTGAGCTACTGGTGGGTTCCTGGCGTGTACGCTCAACCTGCAGTATGGTGGAATGAGGCCTCTGCAAGTGGCACATTAAGTTGTGTGGTGGATTTACCTTTGCTAGTACAAAACAAAAAGGTTTCTGGGCTGCACACTGCTTTGATAAAAGCATAGACCCACTATTTCTGAGAGTCGATGGCTCCCAGAGTTGGTGGAAAACTTACCACTGCCATGTTGGGAAGCTGAAGTGGGTGGAGCCTGCAGCCACAGCACCATTTCAGTCTTAGAATGCTGCAGTTTAAAGCAATAGGCTCAAGGTAATATAAAAATTAAGCCACGTAAAGATGGCTACCACTCAGAGAATCTGGATTGTGTTGTCTTTGATATTTGTAACTGAAGAAAAACATTTGATTGTAGAAGGTGTTGAGTTATGTCAAAATGTATATTTTAAAGGTACCTTGACTTCAAAATTTGGATATAAGGATATGTTGCTATGGAAAAGAGGCTCTGATTTTGTTTCCATAGAAAGCCAGAGGCTATGGATTTTTTCCAGATTAAAATACATCAGGTTTGACCAGCCAAGACCCCCTGAAAGGTCTCTGATGACACCATGGCCCATATAATCCAACATCCAGATCGGATTCAAAGCAACTGGCTCAGAAGATACACCCTCACAGACTACTCCATAATCCTAAAATTTTCTTTGTGTCCCCATAAGATACAGCGCCCCCTCCAGCAGGAAGCAGTAAGAGAAGCTACGCCCAAATCCCCAAATATACCAAGCTGGTTTTGGAGATGTGTAAAAGTTAAAACCTTCCTTTAAAAAAACAAAAAGAAAGAAAAGAAAAGGGGAAGTGCTGTGGGATGGTCTGTATGTCAAATTACTCTGATTGGTCAATAAATAAAATCTGATTGGCCAGTGGCTAGGCAGGAAGTATAGGCGGGACTAACAGAGAGGAGAAAAGAAAGAACAGGAAGGCAGAGAGAGACACTGCCAGCCTTCGCCATGACAAACAGCATTTGAAGATGCCGGTAAGCCACGAGCCATGTGGCAAGGTATAGATTTATGGAAATGGATTAATTTAAGCTATAAGAACAGTGCCATGATCATACAGTTTGTAAGCAGTATAAGTCTCTGTGTTTACTTGGTTGGGTCTGAGTGGCTGTGGGACTGGCGGGTGACAGAGATTTGTCCTGACTGTGGGCAAGGCAGGAAAACTCTAGCTACACATTTGAATGGTAATATCTGATATGTGCTATTAGTTCTTGTTAACTTTTTGGTACTGTGTAAAAACACACACAGATGTGAAATTGTTGAAGGAAAGGATTCATTCAGCTTATAGTCCATAATTGTAGGGACAAAGGCAAGAACTCAAGACCAGAATCTGAGGGCAGGAACTGAAGCAAATGTCATGGGAGAATGGCACTTCACTACTTTGCTTTCTCTGGTTTGCTCAGCTTTCTTCTTCTTCTTCTTCTTCTTCTTCTTCTTCTTCTTCTTCTTCTTCTTCTTCTTCTTCTTCTTCTTCTTCTTCTTCTCCTTTTATTGAAAATAGATTTTCTTATGCAATATGTCCTGATCATAGTTCCTCTCCTTCTTTTTCTCTCAGTACTTTCCCACCTCTCTTCCCCACTGGATCCAGATCCACTCCCTTTCTGTCTTTCATTAGAAAAGAAGAGGATTCTAAGAGATAACAAGCAAATGTGACAAAATAAAACATAGTGAAATAGAACAAAAGCCATCATATTAAAGTTTGACAAGGCAATCCAACAGAAGGTAAAGAGACCCAAGATCAGACACAAGAATCAGAAAATATAAAGGCTCAAACATATGTTCAGAGGACCTGGTACAGACCTGTGTAGGTTCTGTGCTTGCCCAGCTATTTTTTTTAATCTAACTCAGGACCAAGTTCTCAAAGATGGCACTCACTACAGTACAATGGGAACTTCTACATCGATTATCAATTAAGAACATGCCCCACAGGCATGCCTACGAGCCAATCTGATGGAAACAATTCTTTAAGTCTACCTCTTCCCAAGTAAGTAAAGTTGACAAGTGAATCAAAATATGGCATCCCACCCATTGTCAATTTTGATATACAAATATTTCCTTTTAAACCATAAACTTCACCTTCTTGTTTATCTCCAAGATAATGTTAAAAATAGTATCAAAATATAAATACAGTACAACATTAAGAGACCCACAGTTCTTTTTTAATTTTATTTTTAGCTACGATATTTATAACACAGGTTTTATTTGGAAAATCCAAATCTCTTAACTGTTGGCTTCTGTAAAATCAAAAACAAATTAAATACTTTCTTACTCAAAGAGGTAAGGCCTAGGGCATAAAAACAGCAACAATTAAGTAAAACAAAAGTCACCAATTGGACTCCTGGAGCCCGGGTTTGTATGAGCGAGAATTGTTGAGACCAAGGTTGGAAAAAGCACAGGGACAAATATACAAATGAAAGGAAACACATGCACTATGAACCAATAGCTGAGGAGCCCCCAACTGGATCAGGCCCTCCAGATAAATAAGACAGTTCATTAGCTTGATCAGCTTGGGAGGCATCCAGACAGTGGGATCGGGTCCTGTCCTCAGTGCATGAACTGGCAGTTTGGAACCAGGGGCTTATACAGGGACACTTGGCTCAGCCTGGGAGGATGGGACTGGACCTGCCTGGACTGAATCTACCAGGTTGAACTCAATCCTCGGGGAAGTCTTTGCCCTGGAGGAGATGGGAATGGGGGGTAGGCTGGGGGGAAGGAGGGGGGAGAACAAGGGAATCTGTGGCTGTTATGTAAAATTAAATTTAATAAATTTCAATAATGAAAAAAAAGGAAAACAAAAGTCTATCCCTGTCTCTCAAATCCTGTAGTTCAATGTCCGATATGTAGAATTTATTCCTGAGATTCTGAGTTCCAAAGGACTTAAACTGTTCCTATTATCTAGCCCTATGATCCATCACACACACACACACACACACACACACACACACACACACACACACACACCTTGACTCTTGGACTTAAGCAGGCACTATTACACACCTGCTACTACCCTTGGCAGATGTTCCAACAACCTGGTATCTCTGATATGTGTGTGTGGGGGGGGTCTCAACCAGAACTGAGGCTGAATCTTCCCTAATGCTTTCTCCTGGCTCTTTTATGAGCTCCAACCTTGCTACATGGTGCCCATTCTCAGCTTTTTTCACTGGCCTCTTAATCTTGGGTTTTCAACTGCAACTGTGGCTACATCTTCTCTTTCAGATTCACTCCAACCTTGGCAGCCCCTGTCAAAGCCTCGACTATTCTCTATGACCCCCTCATGCCTTCAAAACCAGTATCACTTCGAAGGTTTTTCCACAGTACCAAGTTAGTTGCCAACTTGATGTGAAGCCTTGGCACCTGATGGGCCACAGCTTCTGAGTGCCTACTCTAAGGAAACACTTCCCAAAAAATTTCACTGCAATGATATTGGTCATATATTAATTACAGTTGATTTTTTTTTTCAGGTCTGTATAACGAGTGTTGATTGTCTTAGTACAGCACAGAAGGATTTACTTCCAGATTCACACAAATACCCCCAAAAGAGTCTTTGCTCCCCTTTGAAATTTCATAAGTAAGGTCTCCATTGTCTGAATTTCTTTCAACATTCTTATCTTCCAAGCTCCAACAAGCCAAGGCAGAAACCTAGAGGCAAGAACTGAAGCAAAGACCACAGAAGAGCACTGCTTACTGGGTTGCAATGTCTGGCTTGCTCAGCTATATCTCATACAAACCAGAACTACCTACTCAAGGATAACCCTGTCCAAAGAAATCTGGACCCTCCTACATGAACTAGTAATTGGGAAAGTGGTTCTTATCCATGTCCACAGGTCAATCAGATGGGAGCAATACCTCAATTTATGTTCCTTCTTCCCGGGTAGGTCAGGCTGACAGCCGAAGTCAACCATCATGACACTATGCATATGTATTTTGTGCTACATCCTTGAATTCATTCCATGTGCTTCTGGGACTCAGCATTTTCCACTATATAATAGAAAACTGAGGGAAGAGAGTCAGGCTTCAGGGGACTCATCAACTCATTATTCTACTACATAGTCAGAACTTTGTCAGATAAGGAGCATTGAGAACAAGCCAGAATCCACTTTGTTTCTTCTCCACATGAACCACGAAGCAAGGTCTAGTCTAGTGTTAAGGAGAATTAAACCTTGAATTGTGCTGAGGAAAGAAATGTCTACCGAAACTACTGGTTATAAATAGTAGTTTCCCCAAGGACACTTTCAAAATGAAAGAAGGGAAAAATGAAGGGGAGGAAGGAGGAAGGCAGATCAAGCAGGTTTTGAGGAGTAGCAGGGATGTCTTGAGAAAACATCAGTGAAACAGCTTAAATTGTAGTTATTGATGATCCTGGCAGCTTGCTCAAAGATGTACTGTCCAAGACCAGCTGACCTCTTTGTTAGCTGCAAGAAAAACACTGTAATAACAACAAAATTGTTAAAGCAAGATCTACTGCTACCAGATTGTCTAAAATGCCCCATCTCTACCCTTTCCCTTTTGATCTTTTCCCCCATTTTTCATTGATAATCATCTGCTAACTGTGCCTCATTATGAAGATGTTAGAAGGCAGAGGATTCGCTTTTCTGAGTTCTGTGCCCATGAGTCTTTCAGGTTAAGGATACTGTAAAAACTACACACTTGGCAACAGAGGAACATATATTTGAACCCAGGCAGTCTTACCTGTTACAGGATATCCTCCCCAGGGTGTGATATATTTGTCCCTGCAGTACCAGTATACCAGCAGTGAGAATATAAAAGGAAGGAGTCTTGTGTAAGAAAAAAGTGGCAACAAGTATCCACTGTAACATCCCTAAGCCCCCCATAGTCACACATATAGTCACACACACAGTCATACAAACAGTCACTCTCTCACACACACACACAGTCACACACACACACACACACACACACACACACACACACAACAAGCAACTCTGTCACTCACACACAAAATCCTGGCTCCATGTAACACTCCATTTCAAGAATTCCTTTGATGTTCATTTCAGTGAGATGCTGCAAAGATACAGCTTTATGAAAAATAAATTGCAATGCTTTCCAGTGTGAGTAGAAGTGACATTAGGAGAGATTAAAACAAAAAGAATGTCTACAACTGAAACAGAGGCAAAGTAAGTCACATAGGTCTTCAACAAAGAGAAGTTCCAACAAACTATTGTAGAGAAAAGGATACATTGTTCATTTTGTCTGCCCTTCCACAAGTGCCCCTTCTCCTTCCTAGCCATTCCCCGAAGCCTTTATCCCTATCATGAAGCCTGTTCAGCATCTTGTGCTGTCTACAGCTCTGTAGCTTCTAGTGAACATTGCAGACATCTTCCCATGAACCTTCTCTAACTGCAGCAGTAGTACCTCAGATGATAGCTTTATTCTCCAGTTCTTAAAATATGGCATACGGTTGATAAATATTTATAGACAATAGAAATCTGAGGCCTGTGCTCAGTGATCTTCCAGCTAATTGAGTAACTCGTCCCATATTTCCTTAAACATAAACAAAGACAAGTCAGCAGGAACCAACCAGAACGATGTGGCCAAATCTATTTGATGGCAGAAGTTGTTCTTTCCAAACGGAAAATAGTCTTGAATTTCTGCTACTTATCTTTTCCATTCTCCATATGTGCCAATTATTTCTTCCATTCACATACATATTCTTAGTGACCTCCAAATAGATGTCAGGAAACATTCCACAGAAGAAAAAATTGCCAAGACCATTCCAGGTGCTGCAGGAGAAAAAAAAAAAATCTGTGTTAAAACAGAAAAAAAAAAAAAAAAAAAAACAGCACAGAGACACCTTCATATTTATTCACTGTTTTGCAAATGGATTCAAACTCCTACCAGCTAATCTCTAATACCAGAATTCAATCAGAAAACTTTGATTCACTGATCCTGGACATTTGCAATTATGCATGGGCATCGAGGAACACACTCCAGCTCCATGTGTGCATCAACCTCTGAGACATTCTTCAATCAAATTGGCAGCTCACTTAAATGGAATTTAAAAATGATCCTAGGGAAGCCTGATGGGGCTCTGCATACCAAATCTGAAAAGCAGTCTTCACTCCATTTAAAGACAGAGAAAATGAGCAAGTTCACTGAGATAGTGAAGGCTGGAAATATAATTCAGTTCCTCAGATCTACCAAACCATAGTACACTTTATTTGGCTCCATCAAAGCCTGGGCTTTGATCATTGATCAGCCCTCAGTCTGGGTCTCCTCTGGTAGATGCCTCTGGCATTTGATTTTGTTCCTGGTTCTATTGATATCCTCTTTAAATGGCAAGTCTCTTTTATCTATAATGTTTAGACTCCCCATGCCCATTAACTCACTGGTAGTTCCCAAGTCCTTTTGAATATCAAGAATATTTCCTGTCATCTTCAAGACTAACAAAAATAATTGCATTCAAATTTTAATGCTGGTTTAGGATATTCACACCGGCATCTCTTGGTATCTTCAGGGAGTTTTAGAATCACTTAGAACCCTTTTCCCACAGACATCAATGGATAATACACTCTCAATCTCTCTCTCTCTCTCTCTCTCTCTCTCTCTCTCTCTCTCTCTCTCTCTCTCTCTCTCTCTCTCTCTCTCTCTCTCTCTGTGTGTGTGTGTGTGTGTGTGTGTGTGCACGTGCATGTTGTGTATATGTGTGTGGATAATCATTTTAATTTTAGCATAAAATTAACCGTGGTCATTTTCAATATGGATGCTTAGACTACTTTTTTATTAAACTCACAGTTGTCCTTTTTTTTTCCTGATGTATACTAAAGTAGAAAATGGCAGCATCGTATTTGTGTAGAAGAGATGAAGTGTGGAAGGGTCAACTGCATGTGAAAGAGTCACAACTGTTTGTGCTGGCATCACAGAATCCTGGAAATTTTCCCAACTACTTTCTGGACACATTCTAATGCAAGGAATTCTTCTGGTTTTCACATAGTTGTCTAACCACCTGTGTATGCAATTGCCTTGGCTTTAACTTTGAGCTTCATCCCCGAACCAGACCTGGCACCTGCAGAAGAAAATACCAGGGGCTAAAATAGTGCAAACAGGGCCACGAAACGGTGCAATATCCTCCCACTGTGGTTCATAAGTGATGCTGTTTCAGGGTGTACATTTCATCTCACGAGACTCCAGACAACAGAAGAGCTAGACAAAGGAGAACATGAGATGGAGTAGTATTTATATTGTGATCTTTCCAGCATTTCAGGAGGGAATGGTTTGCAGATGTATACCCTCCAATGACATTTACACATCTATTGTTTTCTTAACCTCTTTCCCCATCTTATTACAAGATTCTTTTCATGAAAAAGATTACAAACTGCCAGCGCTCTTCTGTGATAAAGAACACATGTCCTTCTGATTACAAGGGAAGACATGATGGGCTAGATGATAGGCCAAGTGTTAATGTCAAATTGGCTTCAGAAAAGGGAATATTTTTATGATTGCTTAAGCATTGGTATTTTTATAGCATAAATTCTCCTCTGACTAAAACACAGCACTTAACCCGGTCTTCGGCTATCAAGCTGCTAATTTACACAGTCCTCTGACAGGAAACCATCTCTAGCAATGAAGGCGCAGTAGGGGAATTAGCAGCAGCCCATCTGGACATGAAGCTGAAGAAGGCAATTTCTTCTTAATAATCTGTTAAAAGAGTAATACTTTAAAGAACACTTCCCATGCATTGACCATAAATTCCAGCAGGGTCTTTGGTTTGTTTTCTGGTTTTATTTTCTTGTTTGTTGTTTTGTTTTAAATCTTTTCCACCGATTGTCAGTGACTTAATTTATCAGCATTCCTTAAACTTCATTATGAGTTTCAGAGATTTTAAAGTACTGTGGAGTCCACAGTCTGTGGAAAAGAATATCTGCATTTGACACATGCTTCCTTTGAGTACCCCACCCCCTCAATAATGGATAGCACCTCAACAGATGGTAACTTTATTATTTCTTTTACTTTTTGAGTTTATAATTATATCATTTCACCCTTTTCTTTTCTTCTTCCATATCCTTTTTTGGTGTTGATATTTTCATTTCAAGGGCTCTTCCTTAAGGTTATTGTTCTCCAGTGACCAATATTCAATAAGTAAAAAGTAAAAAGTAAGTGTGATTTCAAATAACTCCCATTCAGAAATGTGAAGGCTTAACTCCTCTGGTCTCATGCTCTCTCTACTTCCTCGTGTTTTCTTCAAGTCACACCTTTCCAGTGGTGCTTTCTTGAGGTTATAAATGATCCCCACCCCAGCTGCCACCAGACTCCACCCCTCACAGTATTTCCTTCTGATGCACTGCTGTGTGGTTGTTGTTTCTGGGGTGTCATTTCTCAGCTGTTAGAAAATGAGCTTCCTAGAACTTTGCCCACTTCTGTGGCCCTAGAACTCAGAACAACACAAAGTGGACTTGGAATGCGTGGCGCTCTTGTGTGTCGAAGAATAGGCAGGAGGTGACAGATTGCTCAGCAAATGCATAAAAGAAAACACAATAGTGAGGGCACATCTAGAACTGAGCATAATACTTGACCTAAATGGTAAGTGACTATCAGAACAACACAAAGGTAGAAAATAAAGTAAATTAAACTAAATAAACGAAACTAAGCTAAGTACCAGTTAACTGAAGCAAAAGGTCAAGCATTTCACCAACACCTCAGCAGCACATACTGGGGCCATTGAGATATGATCATACACCCAGGTTTATTTTCAGAGAAAAGCATGTAGTGTTAAAATAGTGTTCTGATATTCTTCAAAATATTAAATGTGTTTGCTAAAATGTTGCTTAAAATAGAATACAAGGTCAAATGAGATTAGCCATAGCTGCAACCTTTAGATTCTAGCTCCTTAAACTCCTAACATCAGATTGTGTTCTGTTTCTGCAAAAGACGAGCTACTTTACCATATAAGAAATTATTAATGGAAAGGATTTCAGTAGTGGATATTAATTAGTTAATTGTATATAACAATTTCTTTAAAACTAGTAGTTAATATTAAACCCATTTAAATATAAACAGTAAAGTAACTAAATATGCTAGAAACTATTTGTAAAGTGTCATAGAATGTTGTCATTAGAAGAACATGAGAAATGAATTGTATGCATGTAGATAGATATGTATTTTTTCTATACATGCATATTCATATATATATATATATATATATATATATATATATATATATATATATATTTCATACCTATAGAAGCCAATGGTCAAATTTTTAAAAGATTAACAATTTACTGATAAGGGGAATTATATAAGAAAGAATATTAAGGTGTTACTTTTTTAAAAAAGAAGATTAAGATGAATATATACACATAAATGTGCATTTTCTTTTAGGGAATTTTCTGTGGTTTGAGAAGATGGTGCCTGGAAACTAATGAGATGGTTATCAGCCCTGCTTCCACTTCTTTCCCATCCAGAAAGATACTTCCCATCATTTCTGCAGTTAGATTCTGGTAGTGTGGCAAGTTCTGTCCAAAAACATTGTAACAGAAGCTAATTATGTCAGTTTCAGGTTTCAATGAAGACAAATAACTTAACTAAGCCTTCCTTCTCCATCTCTCCCATATTTGTGTAGCCAAAGGTCACAAGTCTGCCCTGAATTCTGGGGGAAGCTGGGAAAAGGCAGGAACACCAGGAGAGAGCCCAAACCACTGATATAGCACAGGAAGAAAGGACCTCAGGAAGCTCCATCTTCTATATTAAACTATGTAGAGACAAAGAAATAATACATATTACAGTAATGATGGGGACATATACAACTGTTACAGCAACCAGCATTAGGGACTACACACAGAAATCCCATTATGTTTTGTAGCATGTTGCATCAGCTGGTGAAATCAGAAATTATTGTTGATGTAACCAACCGTCTTATTAAATAAGAAACACAGAACCAATGTAAAAGAGAAAGCCAAGATATCAGAGCTCAGAGCTAAAATCTCACCCTTCCTCCTGCAGTGGTCCTAGCTTCCCAAAAGAGACCTACTTCCTGTGTGTACATCTTTTCATAGTATTTTTGTTCTGCCTTCTCATTGGTTGTAAACCCAAACTCGTGACTGCCTCGTCAGTGTCTGTATGTACAGCCCTCTAGGTCTTAAAGGCATATGTCTCCAATGCTGGCTGTATCCCTGAACACACAGAGATCTATGGGATTAAAGGCATGTGCCACCACCACCATGCTCTTTCTATGGCTCTAATAGCTCTGACCCTCAGGGAACTTTATTTATTAATATACAATCAAAATCACATTTCAGTACAATTAGAATACCACCACAAATTATAAATGACACATGATGCACAGACTAAACCATGTTCATTTGGGTATGAAAGCCACCAGGAGAAATCTCATTTTCTAACCAGCATCTTGTTTCATTTTACTACAATTGTAAAAGAAAATAGACCATAATGTGTGTGCAGCACTAGAGTACACATTTTAATGTCATATTTCAAGACTTTACATATTCATTCTAATTTAAATATGTTTTGATTTTAAAAAGTAAAGCTACAGCAAACATATCCACATCTATGCTCATTGGTCACACGTGTACGTTTCTAGGTGTAAACATGAATGCCCCTCCTGCTGTGGGATGTTCTGTATGTTAAATGTGTTGCTCTGATTGGTTAATAAATAAAACACTGATTGGTCAGTAGTCAGGCAGGAATATAGGCGGGACAAGGAGAAAGAAGAATTATGGGAAGTGGAAGGCTGAGTCACAGAGATGCTGCCAGCCGCCGCCATGAGAAGATGTTAAGATACCGGTAAGCCATGAGCCACATGGCAACTTATAGATTAATAGAAATGGGTCAATTTAAGATATAAGAACAGTTAGAAAGAAGCCTGTCATGGCCATACAGTTTATAAGAAATATAAGTCTCTGTGTATTTACTTGGTTGGGTTTGAGCAGCTGCAGGACTGGCGGGTAAGAGAGATTTGTCCTGACCATTGGCCAGGCAGAACCAGAAAAATTCAAGCTATACCCTCCTCTCTCTACACACACTGTGTCAAGCATGTCTTTAGTTAAACTAACCAGTACGCTATTCTTTAAGTCATAATTTTAAATGGTTGATTAATGTTTGATAATTCTATTTAACATTAATGTGATGTAACAAAAATTATTTCAATTACCATTTGATACTCTTCCCATCAAGTAAAAGATGTTTAAAGAATCCTTTTGTTACTATACAGAAAGCTAACCACAGAAACACTGATGCTCCCATCTCAGAGTGTACAGAAAGCCAACATAACTATAATTAGCACTTTTTAGAACAGATTTTGTGGCTGAAGAACCTCAACTTTAAGCCTATTCTAATATAGAAGTTTGAAAGTCAAACCATACATTTCCCATTTATTTTTCTTTGGCAAATTCCAAACTCACAGATTGTACAGATATTTTAGTATTCTTAGCTAAAGCATCTCCATTTATAATTTTGTCTTGGAAGTCTGCTCCGTGGTTAAACCACACTTTGTATACTTCCAATGTTGGACACGTGATCTGTGCTAACCAAGGCAAAGGACAGCCACTGAAAACATAATCCAGGCTACAAGAGGCTGTGTCTGAAGCCTATGAATGGCCATTTTACAGGTCATGAAGAAAACTGGTAGGGGGATTAATGAACACAGCCTTCAGTGAGTAGGAAGAGCAAGTATGTGATGCTCATGGTGAGCCAATATGGACCTCAAAAGAGACTTACTCATAAAAAAACAGAGAAGAGAAATAACTTGGTAAAGCCTTCTGTAAGCAAAAAGAAAAGAAGAGAATTGGTCAAGGATTAATTCATCTTTAGGAAAAATCACACTTTTGTTCTGATAAACAGCTATTGGTTTGCAAAGCTTTGTTCTGCAATCTTTTGCACCCCCTTGTAGCATTAGGATGTGCCAGTAGCTCCTGCATTGTATAAATGGTAATGCATTTATATTCTCCATCTTCATGTGCCTCAACTGAAGATTTATAAAGAGATTTAGTCAATATTCTTGAGCCAATATTTGACATTCTTTTCTAAGACAGAAAAGGTTATAAATGTTCTCATAAATCTATACCAACATTTGGAAAATAGAAACATAAGAAATTATGATACACTTAGCAAGTTAATCTTAGTTAACCTAAATTTATCTGGAAAAACTGTGAGGGAAAAATAAATCAGAACAATGTCCAGTAGCTTCATTCCAGTCATGGGACAGATGTGCAAATGAGATGAACTGTGACACACAGGAAAGTCCTTGAGCTGTGAAGAAAGCAGTTATGTTTAGGGAGACAAATTCATTGTGTAGAGCAGAATAACACAGATGAAGAAGCTATGCAGAGAATTTTAGATGTCAGCACAGAGGTTTCCTGGAGCTTCTTTCTAAACAAGAAAGTTGAACTTTCCCGATGCTTGCTAAATGATTAACAAGGAGGTTTAATTCCATGTGGAGAACACACTCAGGGAGGCTGAGCACATTAATCTTATGCAAGGAGGGTGCAGCAGTCTTGCTGAGAGCAGGGAGTGTTGACCTACAATGAGGTGGTAGGTCAGTGTACTGGTGAGGGATGTGACCATGATGCCACACATTTTAAAAGCAAGAGCGGAATAGGAAAACTGTTTTAGAGACATGATGGTTACTGTGCTTCTGACCTGTTTTTTAAAAAAGATTTATTTTTATATATTTTTGTATGTATGTATATGCACAAGTACCACACATGGAGGGGAAGGGGTATGCATATTAGCAGAAGGCATCATATCTCCTGAGGCTTGTGTAACAAATGAGTCACTTGATATGGATATTAGGATTTGAACTCCAGCTCTCTGGAACAACAGCAAGTGCTCTTAACCACTCTAGCCCCTCACCTTAAAATAATTAAATGACAGTAAAAGTGAATTGTTTGCTTAAAGCAGAGTCTCCTGTTTGTATAAAGCAAGTTTCACTGGAAAACAGCTGCATCCATTGGTTTATACGTAGGCTGTGCCAGATTTCAGACTACAACATCAGTCTTTAAAAAAAATTTTTTTGAAATTAAAATATAATTACACTAGCCATCACTTCCCTAATCTAGCACACTCCCTAAATATATTCTAAATGTTTGCCCTTGTACCCACAGATAAGTGTAATACTCAGCCCTTATTAGGGTAACCTCACTTTGCCTCAGAAAGAGAGCATTACAGAATTACCACAGCCAATCAAAGTGCAGAGTTGGGGAACCCAGTCCTCTCAGTGTCTGTGCTACTGGTGTTATATTTAGGAAGTGATCTATGCCAATGCATTCAAGACTACTTCCTACTTTCTCTTCTAGCAGGTTCAGAATAGCTGGATTTATGTTGAGGTCCTTCAACCACTTAAGTTTTGTGCACGGTGATAGATATGGATCTATATGTAGCCTTCTACATGTTGATATCCAGTTATGCCAGCACCATTTGTTGAAGATGCTTTCTTTTTTCCATTGTACACTTTTGGCTTCTTTGTCAAAAATTATATGTTCATAGGTGTGCGGATTAATGTCAGGGTCTTCAATTCAATTCCATTGGTCCACATGTTGGTTTTTATGCCAGTACCAAGCTGTTTTTATTACTGTAGCTCTAAAGTAGAACTTGAAGTCAGGGATCGTGATGCCTCCAGAGGTTGTTTTATTTGGCTATCCTGGGAACCCAATCCTAAGGGATACATCTATAACACAACTCCTGTACCTAACACTCGGGAAATATGCCAGAAGCAGGGTTAGGAAGATTGTGAGAGCCAGAGGATCAGGGAGTTTGCTGTGGGATTGTTTGGCCTAGATATGTCAGAAACTAAACCCATAAAATCTCACCGACTTGACGCCCTAAGCATGAGCAAGAACATTAGCAATGTAGATGTTAAAGGGGACAGGGAAAAGCTTCTGGGGCCTCAACCCTATACAGAGATCAAGAAAAGAGTGCTGAGAATGGAAGAATAAAAAAACATCATTTGGTTATTCAATACCAAAGAGCCAGCCCTGAAAACATATGTTCAACCAACATTATATAAACTGAGCAAGTTGTATTCATTTATTTAGGAATATATATGCATATCCATATATGTATATAAGATTAATTAATGAAGAAAGGGGCCATGAATTTACTAGAGAACAATTATTTCACAGTACCCTCCAACCAATCCCATGTGACACCCCATACCCACAACCCCACTCTCAAATTCATGGTCCCTTTTTTGTTGTTCTAAATATTCCTTAATAGTTTTAACTGAGATTGTGCATCCTCAATCTTATTACTACCTGGAAATTAGAGAAAAGATTCTTGAAAACTGAAAAGCAGTGACAACCCATTAGAGTGTTTCTAACAAGTGGATAAATAAAATGCATGATGGGACACACAGGAAGAAATGTTGGGGAAATGTTGATATATTATCTCTACAGTTACTGTTGCACTTTACTGATGTGACACTATTTGAGGGAGCACTATCAGCAAAGAAACATACTGTGCTTGCTAGTCTACAATGGCGAATCCACCAATAACGAGCAAAAGCATTCTCAAAATTATCATCAAGCAAAAGCACAGCTAGATGGAGACAAAAGAGAAGTGAAGCATTGGTGAAGACTTAAGAGGCTGATTTGCACTGTATCAGTGTGAATTATTATACTGACTATGGCCTGACACTTCCTTAAAAGGTGGTCTTCAAGCTGCATATAGAACTGCTTTACACAATATAGATATTCATTAAAAAGATGTAAATACATTAAAAGGATTAAAAACCATAACACATACTGGATAAATACTAATCATAAGGTTATAGGGAAATACGTGTGTACAATGTCTATAGAGAACATACATGTTGTGTAATAGCAATGATTTCAGGCATATAGCCATAGAATATAACATCATATCCTCTAGTAGGTAAAGTGGGAGATTCAACTTGAACATTAACATAAAATATACTTCAGGATATGGAATATTATTAAAGATTAAATCGAATGTCCCTCATCATTAATGTTCCATTTGATTTTTCCAACTTAAGGAAAAAGTTCTTTATAATTAACTGTATACCACCACCTCCAATCATTTGATGCTTAACAAATTGTGTGGGAATAATAAATTTTAAGAGCACTAGATGCTATGAATTGATATTTAAGTATTATTTTTATATTAATCTAGTAATAGACACACAATCAATGGCAAATTTTTTTCTGAAACACACAATGAACCCATTGCTAGTTAGCAGTTTGTGCTTCTTCTGTTCGCTTCTGCTTCATGTGATATTGCATCTAAGATGAACCTCTTTCCGTACAGTAAAACCACTTTCTCTCTGGCCCATTGGAGTTTGATTCTGAAAATGATATAGAGACTGCTTCAAAAGAGCTTGGTCTGAATCTAACCTCTGTTAAAAAAAAAAAAAAAAAAAAAGACCAGTATTTATGATGTAGAGATTCTCATGTTTCATCTTTCAGTCTAGTATTTATAATTTCAATGAGATAAGAGATTAAAAAAATAGACATACAACCTATGATTCAAGAAAATATCAAGTGTGGGGGGACATGAGAAAAAAATAAAAAGAAGCAAGTAGCAGAAGATGTGTGTGGTGGGTTAGAAAGCAGCACTGGGCTCTGTCAGCTAAATATGTGAGGAGAGATTCCTGAAAACTGAGGCTGCTTGTGTACGATGCAAATGGGGAGGAGAGAACTAGGCTGTTAGCTGATGATGGAGAATCTTTGAAATGGTTCCTTCTGTCTGTGAGCTGAAGTCACTTCTAGAAGCAAAGACATCCTATTACTTTGACAAAATTTAGATATGATAGAGAGTATGAAATAACTCAAAGATGTGTGCTATACTCAGTAAGAACACAGCATATGCCAGTTCAGTTCAGTTCTTAGGTGTGAGCACCATGTTGGCAGCAGTAAGTTTGCTGCCTTAATTTTAAATGCTCTTTTTTGTCCTGTCCCAGTTAAGTTGTTTGTGTGAAATGTGCAGTTGGGTTCCAGAGGGTGCTGGGAATCCCTGTGGTTTTTCCTGTTCGGAAAACATTGTCTGACTTGCCTCCTGATACAGAGTAACGAGCTGAGCTGAGCTGAGAGCTGAGCTGAGCTGAGGAGAGCTGAGCTGAGGAGAGCTGGAGATTTCCCTCAGGATGTTTTTGTTTGTTTGTTTGTTTTCCCTGTGGGGTATGGGGTTTGTTCTCAGACAGTTTCTTTTTGTTTTTAGACCATCCATTGCATGGTGATATTTGAACAAAGTATATTAGCTCCAGGGAATGTTGTTTCCATGTCAACCCTTTCAGGAGCCTCTAGATCAATAGTGTTTAACAAAGTGTACACCTTACCCCGGGACAATTAAATTAAAATAACACTCCCTTATTCTAGTAATGACAATTCTTTCAGTGTGCCACAAGGGTGTGTAATGTCTTTCATTATTCTCACATCTTTATCAATTTCATAAATGTATTTTTATAATTGATTTGACTCTGTCATACACTGAAGTAGAAAAATTATCTCCCCTCCAAATAATATCCATAAAAGTGCCCCGAGTGTCACAATTAGCAATGTTTAAGAACCTGAGGTTGTCTAAATATTTGTTTTTACAAAGAAAAAAAGCCAAAATAAATGAATATAAGTTTACAAAGAAAAGCGTGAGTAGAATTCTGTCCCCCAAATTCTTAGTAGCACTCAGATATTTTAACAATTTATTTAAGAAGCACTATGTGCTAAATTTGTTGATGAGTATTCTACTGATAGAACTTCACGTTTAGAAGTGAAAGCCTCTCAAATTATGAAGATTATTACTAACACAGCAGTTAGTGAAATAAATGACCCTGTTGAAGAGCCAGTGTTTCATGTAGTATAAGCATCTGGGTAATCAGAGTATCATCGTGGTATACCTGACAGTCCTAGGAAGTGTTGGGAGAAAAATGTTAAATTTACTCCTACAAATATAATGGCAAAATGTGTCTTAGCCCATGTATCATTGATGGTATAACCTGTAAATAGTGGGAATCAATGGACGAATCCCGCCATGATAGCAAATACGGCTGCTATAGATAAGACATAGTGGAAGTGTGCTACAACATAATACATGTTGTGAAGTACAATATCAAGAGAAGAGTTTGATGGTATAATTCCGGTTAACCCCCCTACTGTAAATAAGAAAATAAAGCCTAGGGTGTGGTGGTATTGTGTTCCCCAAAATATTGTGTACCTTAATAAATTTATCTGGGGTCAGAGAACAGACAGTCACTAGATACAAAGGCTAGAAAATGGTGGCACTCACACCTTTAATCCTAGCATTCCAGAGATAGAAATCCCTCTGGATCTCTGTGAGTTCAAGGCCACATTGGAAACAGCCAAGCATGGTGACACGCCTTTAATCCCAGAAAGCCAACCTTTAATCCCAGGGAGTGGTGGTAGAAAGCAAAAAGATATATAAGGCGTGAGGACCAGAAACTAGAAGCATTTGGCTGGTTAAGCATTGGGCTGGTTAAGCTTTCAGGCTTTGGAGCAACACAGTTCAGCTGAGATTCATTCTGGATGAGGACTCAGAGGCTTCCAGTCTAAGGAAACAGGACCAGCTGGGGAACAGGCAAGGTGAGATAGCTGTGGCTTGTTCTGTCTCTCTGATCTACCAGCATTGACCCCAATAACTGGCCTCAGGTTTGATTTTATTAATAAGAACTTTGAAGATTCCTGCTACACTAGGGCTCATAGTATTGCTGGGGATCATTTGATATTACCCCCATGGAGGGTAGCTAATCAGCTAAATACTTTAACTCCTGTTGGAATAGCGATAATTATAGTAGCTGATGTGAAATAGGCTCGTGTATCTACGTCCAACCCCACTGTGAATATGTAGTGGGCTCATACAATGAATCCTAGGAACCCGATAGATATTATAGCTCATACTATTCCCATATCACCAAACGGCTCTTTTTTGCCTGAGTAGTATGTTACAATATGTTAGATAATTCCAAATCCTGGTAGAATAAGAATGTAGACTTCAGGGTGACCAAAGAATCAAAATAGGTGTTGATATGGGATTGGGTGCCCTCCTCCAGCAGGATCAAAGAAAGTTGTGTTTAGATTTCGGTCAGTTAATAGTATAGTGATTCCTGCAGCTAATACTGGTCGGAAGAGTAGTAATAGAACAGCTGTAATAAGTACTGATCATACGAATAGTGGGGTTTGGTATTGTGTTATGGCTGGTGGTTTTATATTAACAATGGTTGTAATAAAGTTAATTGCTCCTAAAATTGAGGAAACACCTGCTAGGTGGAGGGAAAAAATAGTAAGATCTACTGATGCCCCAGCGTGTGCTAAGTTACCAGCTAAGGGTGGGTATACAGTTCAACCTGTACCTGCCCCAGCCTCTACTATTGATGATGCTAGTAGCAGGAGGAATGAGGGAGGTAGTAGTCAAAAGCTTATATTATTCATACGTGGGAATGCTATATCTGGGGCTCCAATTATTAGAGGTACTAGTCAATTACCAAAGCCTCCAATTATTATTGGTATCACCATAAAGAAAATTATGACAAATGCATGGGCAGTTACGATTACATTGTAAATCTGATCGTCACCTAATAGGGCACCTGGTTGTCCCAGTTCCGCTCGAATTAGAATACTTAGGGCTGTGCCTACTATTCCTGCTCAGGCCCCGAATAATAAATACAGGGTCCCGATGTCTTTGTGGTTAGTAGAAAATAATCAACGATTAATGAACATAGGTAAAATGGCTGAGTTAAGCATTAGACTGTAAATCTAAAGACAGAGGGAACGACCCTCTTTTTACCAAGCCTTAAGGTGATATTTCATGTCGAATTGCAAATTCGAAGGTGTAGAAAACTACTCTACTAAGGCTTCTCCCGCCCTTTTTCTGATAGGCGGGAGAAGTAGATTGAAGCCAGTTTAGGGTGTTTAGCTGTTAACTAAGAATTCATAGGTTTAAGTCCTATCAATCTAGGTGAGGATTTAGCTTAATTAAAGCGATTGATTTGCATTCATTAGATGTAAGATGTAGTCTTGCAGTCCTTATTCAGAAGTTAAACTCATTGTTTACTTAGGGCTTTGAAGGCTCTTGGACTTTTTATCCTAAACTTCTTGATATGATTAGTAGTCGGGAAAGCGGGAGAATTATGGTGCTGAGGATTGCTATAGAGGGGAGGATGATGTTGTTGTTGTGGTTAGTGTGGTGGAGGGATATTTGGGAGTTGTTATTTGTTGGGAATATGATTAGTGTAGTTGAATAAATTAGTCATGTATAGAAGAATAGGTTAATTAAAGCTGTTATTGCTATTAGTGTCATCCTCAGCTATGTAGTGAGTTTGAGTGTGGCTGAGGGTGCCTGAGGTTCTGTCTCAGTTAAAAGAGGTGGTGGAGAGACAGCTCAGCGGTTAAGGGCACTTGCTGCAAAATAGCAATGGTAAGTGCTCCAACCTCAGCATCCTGGGTTTAGGGAGAGACCTTGCCTCAAAGAAATAGATGAGGATGACAGAAGACTCCTATGCCTTATACCAGTTTCTGTACACACATGCACACATAAATAAGATGCATATTTTAAAAAAAAAACAAGCAGCCAAGCAAGCAATTTCCCCAGATCACACAAAAAACATGACATGAGATGGGTCACTGTTAGCTTCTGTAGTTATAGATGAGTAGCTGCAGGTTGACTCAACAAAAATGAACTAGCCTTTTTCAAGCACCTTTTAGATAATTCCTGGGATTATGGCAAGCCTTGTATGTTAGGAAAACAAGCATTTTTCCCTCCAGAAAATAAAACTTTATTTTTTTCTTATGGAATAAAATAGCTTAGTAAATCTATCCAAAGGAAAAAGCATGCAATTATAGTTGGCAAGTTCACATTTGATTCAGACTTCTATATTTTATGTCATAATGATTCCCCAATTTAAATTTGGCAATCTTGTTTAAAAATCTTTTCCATTTTAAAATGTGTACTTCAGATACATACACAAATACAGTCATCTATAGAAAGGTCCTACCTATCAATTATCTACCGTCTATCGCCTATATATTTACTTAACTTTGTTTAAAATTATTATCTAAGGCACTGTGTGTTGTTCCACACAGTGCCTTCTTTACAGTTCGCCACCTTAACTCTCCAACGGCCCATGAGTGCGAGCATCTTCTGTGCTGTGGCCCTGGATCAGAGGCATCTAGTGTCATCGGGGGCACCATCCAGAAACTGCCAATGTGACCACTCTATTATTAGGGGGGAGGTTTTATTGGTAATAAGAGAGAGAAAGGTATCCAGAAACATCTGGAAAATCTCAGAGCAGAGAGAATGAAAACCACACTGGGCGTGATCAGGGCTGTGGAGGTGGGAAAGCAGAAGAAAATCATGGAAATAGCGAGTGGACAGAGAGCACAAGAGGGTGGGCGGAGGGAAGCCAGTGAGCTGGAGGGACTTTGGGGTAGAGGAGCAAGCGGTGAGAAGGTCTAGGATGCTAGTGTGGACTCTGAAATGTATGGCAGGTACTTCTGATACTGAGAGAGCCTGGAGGCCAGCATGAGCTTTGATGTGCTGAGTGACAGCACAGGTGTATGTCAATGAGAGAGCTGTATGTCCCTTTGCTAGAGGTAAGGGGAAGGACCTCTTTCAGTGGGGTGGGAAACGTGTTTCACAAGTTCCTGAGGAATGCTGGCTTTTATTTAATTACCAGAAATCCTCCTAGAGCCCAGCTTGGGGTCATTTCTGGATATACAGACTGCCTGTGAGCCCTCACATCCAGCCCTATCATAAGGAATGGGAGACCCTCAGTGCTTGGTAACTGGTTATCAATAGTGAGGAGAGGCTGTGCTCTTGTATATACAGGTTCCCTATCACCCTGCAGCTTATAGCAGAATGCATGGCTAGAAAGTATATAAAGTATTCCTGAAGTTATGCCTGAGCCCCACAACCAAAGTTTCTGACTGAGATGGTCTGTGGTCGACTTTGGGCATCAGGAGTCTCACAGCCTATCCTGAAATCCCAGGAGGGTGGAAAGTCCTAACCCTCACATAGCTCCTCAAGGTTTCCTTCCCAAGTGTTGATATCCTGCCTTAAGACTGTGATACCATTAACAATAGTCAGAGCAAACACTGTATCTCCTGTTTGACAAGGGGGAAAGGTGGGCATAGAGATGTCACATTTGGTCATCTCTCATGTTCACAGTCATCGTCTCACACTGCTTCACACTGGCTCTCATATGGTGGTGTTGACAACAGGGTAAACTTCCTTTATGGAGTCTTAAGTAGATAGTGGTGGTGGTCACAATAAGAGAGACTTCCCCATAGACCTTTTTGTCCACATGACAGACTTCCACCATGGAGGCACACGTCGACAGTATACCGTGGATGAGGAATGAGCTTTACTGTTCATTGCCAGACACATTTTGGGGTCAGCATTGACAGTGAATCCCCAAAGTTACAGAAACACACACACACACACACACACACACACACACACACACACACACACACGAGTGTTTGATGCAATTGGATACAATGATTGTCCTACTTATGACTTGACACACCTCCTCCAACCTGGTTGAATACATCATCATTTCAGTGAAACAGTATGAGCAGAAATTAATGCACAGCAAGTGTGTGAACACACCACGAAACACTGTTGTCAGCACACTTTCTAGGTGTGTGATTTATAGCTAACAATTTCCTCATGATGTGGTTGGTGCACAGAATGGCAGTGGCACCTCCATTTAGAGAATGAAAAAAGTAGGCGGGCCGCTGTGACTCTGCAGTCACAGGCTTTTCATGCCAGTGCCCCGCCTTTCTGGCAGAAGGTGACACTCTATCCTGTATTGGCAGGGCATAGAACTGGGTGTTTTGTTGCTACCCTATGGATATGTCTCTTTTGGGTGGTGTTGTTTATTTATCAGTTTTCTTTCATCCTAATTTGAGTTTTAAATGGTATTTATGATTTTTACATTTTGATCTGCAAGAACTAGTGTGTCATTTAGAGTAAGAACTTTGCCCTGTGTAAGCATTAGTCCCCAGGAGAAAAAAAAAATGTTGGAATCAGTGGTATCCTGAGACTACAGATAGTAAAGATTCCATGAGATCCTGATTGCTGTATGTTTTAGCATTGACCAAATGCAACTTCTAAATTTACTTAAGATTTCTGCCCAGTTTTTTTTTCTGATTTTTTGCATCAGTTTTTACCAGTTTGTGCAAGTAAGCTATGCGTACTTGACATCTCCCTGGCAATCATCTGCTCAGATACATTTCTATTCTTCCTCATGCTTCACCACCAATAAGAACTTTCACAGCTATTCCAAGGCCCCTGATGGAACCCACCCTACAAGTGCATTTCAGAGCTGGCCAAGAAGCCTCATGCTGTGGTAGCAATCATGCAGAATGCAGATGACATGGATCACAGGTTTGCTTGCAACAGCTGTGGATTCTGTGAGCTCCAGCCAGCTGTCCTGGGGGCTATTTGGGATGCCATACTCTACATAGACGAGGTCGTGGTCAAAGAATCCTTTAGAGATAATATCATACAGACCTTTTGTGGGTAGGACCCAGCTCTTCCATGCTTCAGTTTTGGTTTGGTTTCTCAATCAGTAAGTTCCCTTTTTGGAGGACTGATAGCAAGGTAAATGATGAAAAACTAAAACCTGGGATGTACTGTCAATGGTCACATCTTTCTTCAAATCTTACGGGCATCTACAGCTAGGACCATGGCCTTGTCTGACAAGAGGAGATTCTCACATCACTATTGCTTCATAAGAAAGCACGTGCTGGCTGCTGTTAGGTACCTAACAGGATGGTGGATTGTGAGAAACTGGGGAAATATGATCCTTCTTTGTGTGCAAAACAAGACTTTAGCTGACAGCCTGGGCTGTCTGGGAAAAAAAGAAAGAAACAATGAAAACTAAAACAGGATGAGAAATGAGAGTTGGAAGGGAGGAAGTCATGGGATTCACCAGTGAAGAATCAGAAATCTGAAATAACAACAGATTTTATTTGAAAAATTGAGTGCTAGAAATACAGATGCAGAACCCACCCCACCCTACCCCAAAACACACATGCATGAGTCCATACAGCAGGAAGGACACAAAGCCATATCTTTCTCAAAATGTCCAAGTTTTAAAACTGTTGACTGACTAAGAGCAACAGCACAAAATAAACTTCTCCGTATAGGAATAAATCCAACATATAAAATAAGCAGGGTGAAAGTGATAAGTGTTTCAAAGATGGAGAGGGGAGGCGTCATGCCACAGGAAGCAGAGTTCCCGCCAGGGCTCGAAGCCAGAGACTATCTATCCCACCGCGTGGGTGCTCCTTTTCCAGGGCAGCTTACACTCAGAGAGCCTCCTTCCTTCTCTGTGCATTCACATGCCACGCATTACTGTACTGGCCAGAGTTAGACATCTGGCACCATAGATGTCTTCTGTAAGTTTTAGACATTTTCCCCATTTAAAGTTTTTACAGTGATGAAGTGGACATTCCGCTTCCATTTCACGTCTGCAGAATTTCCAAAAATGTTTAATTAAGATGTTTATTTAGAAAACCAAATACCAAAACAGGTTTTAAATCCTAAAAAAAAAAAAAAAAAAACAACAAAACAAAAAACAAAAAAAAAAAACCTCGCAGCTTTTAAAGTGTGTGTGTGTGTGTGTGTGTGTGTGTGTGTGTGTGTGTGTTGAATATTGGATGTAAGTCCCCAAAATTTACATGGGTAAAACCAAAATTATCTCTTCTTTATTTGATAGGTTTTTCTGTTATTTAAAATTTAATACATTCTGTGAATACTTAGGTAATCCACTTTTTGTTGCTATTGTAATCATTTTTCATTACCTATACATCTCTATTAATGATTTGAAAGTTCTTAATTGCTTATACACAAATCACCATCATCACAGATTACTGCATTTGGTTTGAGACATCTTAGCTATAAATGATATTTTGATTAAGAAACATCCATGCACAAAACAAGTAAGGTAGTACTCATGTTAAATGAAACACAAGGTATTTATATAGAAGAAGCATTGGCAATAGCTAGTAAGAGATTAGTAATATTTTGAGATATTTGATGTTAACCATTCTTATGGTAGAGGGTCTGGAGTTGTAGTTCACTGGTAGGGATTCTGCCTGGCATGTAGAAGGTCATGAGTTCAAGCCTCAGTGACAGCAAAGTACAATTAGGGAAGTGGGTGTTAAAGTTTCTAAATGGTCTACTGTTATAACTAAGTGTAACTGTCAACCCCAGTTTGTCACGGTTGGTACTAATGATCTCACAGATGTCAGATGTAATATAGGTGCATGTCAGATAGTGGATAAATACTTCTGTTGATTATGTAAGTATATATCTGTACAGTCAATTCACATAATGCATATTTCCTATATTTTTAATCTAGTCAATACATGCATTTCCTATATCAATATACATAGAAATACTTTTTCACTCCTTGGCAGTGTCCTTGCTGATGTGAGCAACATTCCTACGATGGAGCATCCCTTTCTCTGTGCCTCTGTCTTTCTATAGGATGAAGAGGGGGCATCTAAGCATGCAGCAGCCACACCCAAGCGCTAACTTGCACCAAACCAGGCCATCCTCTGTGAGTGGTGCGAGGGAGATGCTCCCTAAGTTAAGCCTGGAATCTTTCTGGCACCCAGTATCTCACATGGCCCCCAATGTGAGTGCTTCAGGCTCTCCGAACCTTGGTTCCAGTCCTCCCTCCTCCTTCTCTTCTGATAATATGTTTTAAAATCCTACTTCTTGTTTGGTAGATATAAGTCCATTTCATTTCCTCAAATACTGTCATTTGGGGGCCATGGCTCTACTGCCCACTGGAATCAAACTAGCCTCAGAAATATGTCTCTAAAAGGAAATACCCAAGTTCCCCCTCCATGATCTTACCTCATGGCTCTTCCAACCTCAGGCAGCAGTGACTCTAGTCTCGGACCTTCCTCTAGAGTCTTTCCTTTCTCATTTGCCATCACCTGCAGGACTTAAGCTTTTGCCCTGAGTCAAGATTATTATTTATAGTTTAGGACAAGATTTGTTCTAACAGGTTCATGCTGACTGTAGTATGGAGAACACACTGTAGAGGGTCTGCAGGAGGAAAATGGAAGAATCAGAAACTCCACTGTCGCCCATGTAGAGCTTCTGTGTGTGACATTGACAGCTCCAATGACTGACAACATCCTTTTCAAACACAGAGGCACAAGAGAGCCCATTGCTACAAAGAACCCCAAGCTATGAGTGTTCTTTAGATGGCTAAAGATGGTGTGTGGTGTCCTCAAAATGGCCATCTTATTGCTCAGCCCTGTTAAACATCAGCATGGGGCCATCATCCTTCCCAGGGTAGCAGTCCCTTCTGGTGACTCTTTTGCTTGCATGTGAGGCAGAGCACAACACAAACTTGAGGGAGGCATTGTTGCTGCAGGAATGGATCCTGGCCACTGCTTATTCACAAGCTCCAGTGAAAGTTAACAAATGTTTAGCAAGTTTAGTTCTGCAGAGCTGGAGCCTGGTATGGTGGTATTTTATTTGTACTGAAATGTGATTTTAATTGTATATTAATAAATAAAGTTGCCCGGGGGTCAGAGCTATTAAAGCCATAGCAAGAGCATGGCAGTGGTGGTGCATGCCTTTAATCCCAGCACTTGCTAGGCAGAGCTAGGTAAGTCTCTGTGTGTTCAGGGATACAGCCAGCATTGGAGACCTGGAGGCCTATACTTACAGGCAGTGATGAGGCAGTCACGTGTTTGGGTTTACAACCAATGAGAAGGCAGAACAGAAAAACTTTATCAAGACAAACACACAGGAAGTAGTTCTCTTTCGGAGAGGTAGGACCACCGCAGGAGGAAGGGTAAGGTTTTAGCTCTGAGTTCTGACCTCTTGGCTTTCTCTTTTACATTGGTTCTGTGTTTCTTATTTAATAAGACAGTTGGTTACATCTACATTTGGCAGCCAAAGTGACAAGAATCCATTAAAAACTAAGCGGCAGTGTGGCACGTTAATAGAGGGAGCAGGAGGATTCTGTGAGTTGAGCAGGGCAAGTGATAGAAAGTCAAAAAAAAAACTGTTGAAAAAAAAAAAAAAAAAAAAAAAAAAAAAAAAAAACTGCTTGGTTGGCAGGTCTGGTTTCTGCAAGGGCGGCCGGCTCCCTAGCCCGGGCACAGGTCGACTTGGCCTCAGGCTGGACTAACCATGAGCTGCTTACTTAAAGCCAGTGCTACAAACAACTCAGGCCTGCCTGCCGAACAGGGCCCCTACCTGTAAAGCCAACGCACTTGGTCGGAGCTTAAGGAAGCCAGAGCCAAGCTCAGCTCAAGAGGGAACATGTGGCTGGATTTAAGCTTTAGCTGGCTATGCTTTCTTGCTTGTTTCTCTCTCTCTCTCTCTCTCTCTCTCTCTCTCTTCTCTCTCTCTCTCTCTCTCTCTTCTCTCTCTCTCTCTCTCTCTCTCTCTCTCTCTGTCTCTCTCTCTCTTGACACCTCGGACACTAGGTGGCTGTTAAGAAAATTCCCTCGGATTTCTACTGTTCTATGCAGATTTGGTAAGTAACAACATATCAGATATTTTAAAGAAAACTATTTAAAAGAGAAATTTTTTCCACATTAAAAAAAAATTGCTTTTATGTGTACATTGCAAGAAAATTGGGTTTTGTTTGAAATTTTAGGCAGTGTGACAATGGAACAACTATATGAAAAGATTAATATTGATCGAATTATGCAGTTTACTATGCTTATCCTCATTTTACTATTTTTTTTTTTTTTTGGTTTTTTGAGTCAGGGTTTCTCTGCATAGCTTTGTGCCTTTCCTGGAGCTCACTTGGTAGCCCAGGCTGGCCTCGAACTCACAGAGATCCACCTGACTCTGCCTCCCGAGTGCTGGGAATAAAGGCGTGCACCACCACCGCCCGGTTTCATTTTACTATTTAAAAAGATAGTCAATTTAAGTGCCAGGATGACAGCTTTAGAAAAACTTGTTAAACCTGTAAAAGTTCAGACAGAAGAAATTAACAGTGAAGTTGTTTCAAGTTTGGATCATAAGGTTACAGAAAGAAAGCCTGTTTTCACACAGTCACCCTTAATTTATCCTGTAACCATACAGCAGTTGCCTAATGAAATGACTATACAAAATATTTGTGCTCCAATTGAAATGTTGGATTTACGAAGGTTTAAGGAGGCAATAGTATCTTATGGCATGCATTCCCCATATGTAAAGCAAATGTTAAACTCTTGGTCAACATATAATAAGATTGTACCACAGGACTGGCGGGAGCTGGCATAAGATGTTCTGGAACCCATCCAAAGTTTACAGAGGCTAACTTGGTTCAAGGATGAGGCTAAAAACATAGAAAAACAATGGAGGAATAAAGGAATACAAGTTTGCCAGGATCAGCTTATTGGAGAAGGCCAATGTGCTTCAGTACAAACAAAATGTTTATATGATGTCCAAACCCTAATTTTATGTTGAACGGCAGCCTTGAATGCATGGAACAGAGTTGAGGAACCAGGAAAAAAGAACTGAGTCATTTACAAAGGTTATGCAAGGCCCAAAAGAATCTTTCACAGATTTTTTACAAAGACTGGCTTCAGAAGTAAAGAGAATGGTCCTGGATTCAGAAGCTAGTAAGATAATAATTGAATCTTTGGCCTTTGAGAATGTGAATGCAGCATGCAAAAGAATAATAAGGCCATTAAAGGCAAGATCTGCACCTTTGGAAGATTGGATTAGAGACACAGTTAATGTTGAGGCTAATGACCATGATGATATGTGGGTAGGAGAAGCAATTTCAAAGGGTTTGATGAATGTTAGATGTTTTGGATGTGGAAAGCAAGGACATTTGAAAAGGGACTGTAAACAGGTCATTCCTAGAAACAATGTTTCTTCAAGGAACAATGGCAACAGAATGCCCCTTCCTTCTGGAGTATGCAGAAGGTGTAGTAAGGGAAAACACTGGACCAATGAATGTAGATCAACAAAGGACAGACAGGGTAATCCTTTGCCTTAGTCTTCGGAAAACTCCCAGAGGGGCCTCATGCAGGCCCCCACAGCAAATCCAGTTCAAACCTTTCCTGTAGCCATAGAGGAAACCCCTACTCAGAGCAATTAAATAACCAAATGCCTATTGGAATAAATCATGCTGGTCAGGATGATGAAACAGAATTTTCTCCAGAAAATTCAGGAGAAAACATAAAGAAAAATTTTTGGCAAACTTATATTAATGAACAAAGACCAAAAATAACAATAAAAATAAATGGTGTTTTGTTGTCTAGTCTGGTAGACACAGGTGTGGACGTTACCATAATTGCACCAGAAATTTGGCATCCAACTTGGCCTCTTCAGGAGGTAAACGTTCAACTGTTAGGAATTGGGACATTATCTCAGGTGAAACAGAGTGCAAGATGGCTGGAATGTATAGGTCCAGAAGGACAGAGAGGAAACTTAAAACCATATGTGGCTAACAGCTATGAATCTGTGGGGTCAAGACTTGTTGCAACAATAGAATACTCAGATTAACATCCCTCCAATCTCAGAAACAAATCATAAACTAGCACATGTTTCTGAGAGAAATATTAGAAGATATTATTCTAATGAGTGGTCACCAGCCATCCATATTATTATTACAAGAACAGGGCACAACAACTGATGATCTTCCAAAGACACCAACAGCTCTCCTTTAAAATCGTTAACAGACAAGCCTGTATGGGTTCAGCAATGGCCTTTAACAACAGAGAAATTCCAGGCTTTAGAATAGTTGGTAAAAGAACAGTTAAATGCTCAGCATATTGAAGAATCAACCAGCCCTTGGAATTCTCCTGTATATGTTATTAAAAAGAAATCTGGGAAATGGAGAATGGTAACAGACCTTAGAGCAATTAACAAAGTAATTCAGCCAATGGGCTCTCTACAATCTGGAATTCCTTTGCCTACTCTGTTACCAAAAGGATGGCCTCTCATAGTTATTGATTTAAAAGACTGTTTCTTTTCAATACCCTTACAAGAAAAAGACAGAGAAAGATTTCCTTTTACAGTGCCTACTTATAAATATATAATATATATATATAAATTATATATATATATGTAAATATATAATAATAATACTTAATTCAACCGGTTAAAAGATTTCAATGGAGGGTCCTCCTACAGGGAATGTTGAATAGCCCAAATCTGTACCAATATTTTGTACAACAGCCATTGGAAGTGATATGTAAAAAAACTTCCTAAATCTATAATTTATCATTATATGGATGATATTTTACTAGCTGACTCAAATGCAGACACTTAGAAAGAATGTTTGAAGAAGTAAAGAAACTTTTGCCTTGCTGGGGATCACAAATTGCTCCTGAAAAGATACAAAGAGGAGATTTTATTAATTATTTAGGATATAAAATAGAGCTACAAAAAATTAGACCCCAAAAGGTGCAAATTAGGAGACATAGACTATAGACTCTTAATGACTTTCAAAGATTATTTGGAGATATTTCTCATCTACAAACTATTGTTGGGGTAAAAAATGAGGAATTGAATAATTTGTTCAAAACCTTAAAAGGTGACAAGGACTTAAATAGTCCAAGAGAATTATCACCTGAAGCTGAGAAAGAATTGGCCTTGGTAGAAAAGAAAATTCATGAAGGGCACTTGGATCATATGGATCCAAAGCTGGATTGCATTTTGGTTATTTTACCTTCTAGGCATTCTCCTACAGGAATATTAATGTAGAGGGAAGATACTATATTAGAATGGATATTTTTACCAAATAAACCAAATAAAAAATTAAAAACTTATTTGGAAAAAATCTGACTTGATTTGAAAAGGAAAATTGAGACTTCATCAATTAGCAGGAATAGACCCAGCAGAAATTGTTGTACCATTAACTAAGGAGGACATTGAAAAATTATGGACAGAAAGTGAACCTTGGCAAAGAGCTTGCAGTAATTTTTTGGGAGAAATTAACAGCAAATATCCCAAAAGCGATAGGATAGATCTTATAAAGAGAGCTGATTGGATCTTGCCTCAAATTGTATGGCAAAAACCGATATCTGGAGTTCATACATTTTATACAGATGCCAACAAAGAAGGAAAGGCAGGTTACAAATCAGAAAATTTAAGTAGAGTGGTTCAAAGTCCATATAATTCAGTTCAAAAATCAGAATTGTATGCTATTCTGTTGGTATTAATGGATTTTTCAGAACCTCTCAACATAGTAACTGACTCTCAGTATGCTGAAAGAGTGGTATTACATATTGAGACTGCAGAATTTATCCCTGATGCTTCAGAATTAACTTCACTATTTATTCAGTTACAAGATACAATCAGGAAAAGGAGTCATCCTTTATATATAACTCACATTCGATCCCATACTGGTCTGCCAGGCCCTCTAGCACAAGGCAATGATGAGATTGATAAATCATTGATAGGACATGTGTTGGAGGCCTCAGAATTTCATATTTTTCATAAAAAACATCATGTCAATAGTAAAGGTTTAAAAAAGGATTTTTCCATAACCTGGCAACAAGCCAAGGAAATACTAAAGAAATGTCCTACTTGTTCCTTCTATAATCAAACACCATTACCAGCAGGATGTAACCCAAAGGGTACTCAGAGGAATGAAATCTGGCAGATGGACGTGTTTGTTTTTCACTTTGCAGAATTTGGAAAATTGAAATATGTACACTATACCATTGATACTTATTCAGGATTTCAATGGTCAACTGCTTTGAGTTCTGAAAAAGCTGATTCTGTAATCACTCATTTGCTAGAAGTTATGGCCATCATGGGTATACCTGCACAAATTAAAACTGACAATGCTCCATCATATGTCTCTGTTAAAATGAAACAATTTTTTGCTTATTATAATATAAAGCATATTACCACATAATCCTACATTTCAAGCAGTTATAGAAAGATCAAACAGAACTCTAAAGGATATGCTAAATAAACAGAAAGGGGTAACAAAAACTCCCAGAAATAGACTGCATAATGCTCTATTAACTTTGAATTTTCTTAATGCCAATGAGAAAGGAACAACAGCTGCAGAGAGACATTGGATAATAGAAAAAACTACAGAATTAAATCAGCCTATATACTTTAAGGATGTGCTGACCTCAGAATGGAAACCAGGGTATGTATTACATTAGGGACAAGGTTTTGCTTTTGTTTCTACAGGAAAAGATAAGCTGTGGGTACCATCAAAATTGATAAAGGTTCGATTTGAACAAGAGAAACCTCTTAATTAGAGGAGGTGATAGTTCCTCAACCAGCATGAACATCCAATTTAAACTGACTTATACCAGTAACACATGCCTTTTCATTTAATCAGATAATAACTTGCCAAAAAGGAACCTCCCCAAAATTAGTCTTGGGTAAAGGTTTTTGTTTTTGTCTGCTAGGAGAATGAAGGTTAAGGAATATGAAGAAAACTGGACAAATGAGACAACTGAAGAAAAGGGACAAATCATCTATCTAAGGAAACAGAGTGAAACAGCATATGGGTATATATTATCTAAAAAATTTTATGTCTTCCTAAATGTTTGTTTATGCTTTTCTCTAAAGATTTAACACTATTGGTCTTCTAATAGTCCCAGTTCAATTAAAATTTAAAGCTGACTTTGGAGTTGGAGAATGGCTCTCTCCTTCTTTAAACTCAAGCATGTTGTTAAAAGGAAAATGCAAACTCCCTGTATCATGCCAGAATAAAAGAGCCATCTTCTGCTATGGGACAGGACAAAAGCCAAATTAATTAAGGGACTATTCTATTACTAATCTCAACTCTTTGATTCTATTCTGATTCTTTAAACTTTTCTTAAAGTATGAATTTTATATCAAAATTTACAAGATTTATATATATATATATATATGTACATTTCAAACATTGTTAAGATATGAATGGTCATATAGAGTACTAAATAATTCTAGAAAAAAGGCTTCAATTAGCTGCATATATATGTCTTTGTGGTTGAGTCTCTTATCAGTTTTCTGCACAAAATCACAACCAGGCCTAACATCAACTGAAGTCTCCAGGAAGAAGATGGGGCCTCACAACAACAACAATTCCACGTGGACAATAATAATATCACTAAGCTGAAAAACATCATCTACAGATCAACTTTGAACTACAAGGTGCTCAAAGCAATTTTGAGATGACTAGCAGAGATGATCCAGTCTCAAAGACTACTTGATTAAGGACTTGAGATAAACCCTGAACTTTGCCATTATACACAGACTGGATAATGAAGGATATAGTTACCTTTCCTAGAATTTGACAACTAACCTAAAATTTTCTTTCAGGATAAAGAAAACTTCGCCCATACCCAGGAGGAAGCAATTTTAAGAATACTATGCCCACATTCCCAAAGAGGTGGTGTGGGGCGGGTGGTTTTTTGGTCTTTTTAATGGGTTTTGGGTCTGGGATAATTATAATTGTTTAGGGGGGTTTGTTACAAGTTGTTGTCAAGGGTTAGGAAAAAGACTAAGCAAAGAAGATTAGGTTTAAGGTTCTTGTTTTTTTTTTAAAGAAAGAAAAGAAAAGAAAAAGACAATTACTAGTTTTAAATACTTTACATTGGATTGGATTGTTTTATATTGTATACAAATTTGAAACTGATATTGTTAGAAAATATTATATGTATATTTGTAATTGTATTTATACCATTCATTTAACAATGTAATGCAATTTTCTGATCCTTGAATGTTATTATTACCAACTATTAGGATATAAAGAAATGAAAGTTAGTAGTTAGACATTACAATAGAACTTGTAGTCATATTAGATATGTTTTAAAAATTGAGCAGATACATTTTAGATAGACAGGTCATCTTCAAACCCTTCAGAGATCTACAGAATATGGCATTTAAAATGTTTTAATAACAGAAAATTTTTCTTTTTTGAGACATGTTGGCTCCTGGCAGTACCAATCTACTTCAGAGAAAATATGGGCATTGAAGAAACTGCATATGGAGTTAACTTTCATTGTGGCAAACATTAGGCACTGGACAACAAAGTATCCTTGAATCGACAGGACAAAGTGGACAGACAGAACATGAAACAAAGGACTACTGATTGTTGCCAAAACAAGTGTGGTTATGGCTTTATCAAAAGGCATCTTCTGAGGTCAGGACAATATGGCCCCATCCCTGAAGTGGCCTTCAAAATCCGGAAAAGGTACAGTGCCCTTTTCTTCGAAGGCAGCTGAACAGGCAGTGGGCCGATGGCTTCTGATGTGCAATGGAACAGCAGCTGAAACAGTTGTTCTTGAAGAGTAACTAAGTTCATGCCTCTCAATAGTAGATTGGCTTTAATAGAGGGATGTGGAGAAGAAGGGGATGCTGAGATGAAGCCATATATACACAGCCAAGAAGAATGGACAGTTGAATTCAAAAACTGTCAACAATTTCCAGAATTTAAAATCCTGAATCATGACATGACACTAGTGGAATTCAGGTGTTTCTGGTACATGGACTGCTCTCACCCAATGTGAGGTTGAACTGTTGACCTTGTGTACATCCTACTTCACAAATGAGTCTGTCAGATACGCTAAGCCTATAGGCTGAAGATGATGCCCCAACACTGCGAAAAAACCTCAGGTGACTGTCCAGGCAGCTGGCTGTTTCTGTCAACTCACAAATTTTTTGGAAGTTGCTTGTATGTACTTCCTGTTTTTATTTTTGTTAGCTAATAGTATTTCCTTCTTGGGTCTCTGAGGGAGTTGAAGATTAGTTAGTTATAGTTGAAGATTAGTTAGTTATAGTTGAAGATTAGTTAGTTATAGTTGAAGATTAATTAGGATAGAAAGTGAATTAGATACATTTTGGACTTACCAAAATAGGATAGCTAATGGAATTATTTTCTCTGATTTGTCAAATACAAATGGACTAGACATTGTTTAGGTATTTATTACTTGTATATATTGTATATAGTTATTGTACTTTTGTATATAGTTTTTCTTTTGTTAGTTATAATCTTTTGCTTTTTTTTCTTTTTATTAAAATAAAAAAGGGGATATATGGTGGTATTTTATTTGTACTGAAATGTGAGCTATTAGAGCCATAGCAAGAGCGTGGCAGTGGTGGTGCACCCCTTTAATCCCAGCACTTGCTAAGCAGAGCTAGGTAAGTCTCTGTGTGTTCAGGGATACAGCCAGCATTGGAGATATATGCTCTGAGCTCTGACCTCTTGGCTTCCTTCTTTACATTGGTTCTGTGTTTCTTATTTAATAAGACAGTTGGTTACATCTACATCCCGAGACAGTGTTCCCTGAGAGGAGGCATGTGTTTCCATCATGAAGTGCTGTGTGTGCTCTGCCATGTGACATACAAGCTCTCAGATGATTGCTGATGGGCTGAGGACTGTGGGAGCCCACAGAAGTTTCCTAGTGAGATCTGAGCTTGCTTTACCCAGCAGGATTGCATAAGAGGATGACTGGACCATGGGCCTGGGTACCAGGTATTTGGAAGGGTCTACACTTGGCTGTATCTAGCAGGGGGAGGTTTCTTGCCTTGCCCCTTTGTGGGGCATTTACCCACCAACCCCACAGTTCCCCAGAGTTTTCTTGAGTGTGAGCAGCAGGAAATATTAGATAGAAGGATTTATTGCAGAGAATCTTGCAAAGATAAACAAAAAATAAAGGATAGCCCTGAGAGGGCTCAGCTCAGCTCAGCTCAGCTCAGCTGAGAGCTCCCAAGCACCCAAGTCACAAGCCAGGCATTTCTCAAACTCCTGTAACTCCAGTTCTCAGGGATCCAATGCTGCCTTCTGCTCTCTGTATACAAAGGTACAAACATTTGTACACACACATGCATGTCCACTCACACAGACACATACATCCAAATAAGTAAGTTAATTAATTAATTAATAATTTGATAAATTAGTTAGTATTAACAAATAATAAATACAATTTTTGCAGGAGGATATCCTAACCAGAAAGCCAGCATCATGGTGGCAGAATACAAAAGAGGATGGTTATTCATACACACCAAGAACAGATACCTATATATAGTTGCTGTAACCATATCCAGCTATCTGAAACATTCACCAAAGATACAAGTACCCATTATAGTACTTGAAAGTAGAACATAGCTGCAGTCATATTAAATTCTGACTCTTTCCTGGAGGTCAGTCAGTCTTTTTAATCTAACAGTTTTATCTCCAGGAGCAATTCCTTACAGATAGCTTAACTTCCACAGTGAAAGAGAAAGATGGTGCTTGTGTTTTTCTGTATCCTAACCTTCCTATCTACCATTAAGGTTTCACTGAAATTACCCTAAGTCATTTAGAAAACAGAGTTTGGGGAGTTCAAATCTGGCATTCTACTTTTGCATGACCAAACTCTCAAGCACTCAGTAACACTAAAACACAAAGCCTGCATCATACTTTTGGTGACATATGGTATCTGTGCCCTGTCTCCACCCTCTAGTGTACAGTCCTCAGCTGTGGTAAACCCAATAGGAGGAGAGGGTGCTTTTTCAATAGAAACCTGGGCCTGAGTTGGGATTACTGGAGGACGAACCGCTTAAGTACTGAGTTTTGATATGTGGCTTCTACAGCATTCTGGTTTTAGTAGTCAGACTTGGAAAAAGGTCCAGAGTTCCAAGAATAAGCCTGACAGAAAGCAAACTGAGTCTCCATTGTCTTTCACAAACATGGCTAGAAACAAACTGAATTTTACCGCTCTGTGGGTTTGGTAGAAGAGCCTCGTTTTTACTATTCTTTATTGATTTGAAACAGTCATAGCCCAACCCCATAGAAGTTCAATAAAATGGGACAGGTAGCCCACCTCCAGATCAGAATATAAAAGAATGCATGTCCTACTTTAAAACAAACTCACTTAGGCACATAGAAAATCAGGATAATAAAGTAGAAAAAACTTTAATGAGGCCACATGGATTAAGGAGCTAAAAGGGAGGTTAACCTGTGATGGACTTCTATATGAATCTGAGTCTCACAATGGGGTAGCACAGGCAATGTTTCCAAGGTCCAGGGGGAAATATCATTCAGGAGAATCAAGCATGGCTCCCCAGAAAGCACTTCCTAGTTTCTATTATGACAACAGAGATGAATTAAGGGTCCCCTGAATGTTTCCCAAACTCAATAGAATAGGTCATATGAAAGTTCATTGCAGACAGGTAAAGTATGACTCCTTCTTGAAGATGATTTCTTTTTTTCTACCTCCAATATAGATAGCTTCATCTTCTGGAGCAGCAGTCTGCACTGACAGCTTGCTTCCCATCTTTAATATGGTTAGGTCCTCAATGATCAACGACTTATATTCAAACAGAGCTCTCTTGCTTCCTTCTGGCAACTGTTTCTTTTCCCCTGTTCTCCTCACCTCTTTTCTTCCCTCTTCAATCAAGCTACACCCTGCCTTGCAGACCTTTGAGGTTTTGGCGTACTTTGTGTTCTTAGCCTCAAATTCCAGTGGAACCTCTCAGCCTAAAGCAGCTATTACTGTTTCTGTAGGATGTGGTTAGTCCAGCAGTCTTCAGTTACCACTTGTAGACCTCCAGACCTCGCTGTGGCAAGGGGGGAGGACCCTGGCCATTCTCTGCCTGGGGTGGATGACTAAAGCCAAGCACATGACCCAAATTAGCAAAGGAAGGAACAGGGACAGATGGAAAGAATTTCCTTCAAACAAATAAAAGTTTTTTGGACTCTTCTTTTATGATTCAACTCTTCTGTTGCTCAACTAAAAGTTGGAGTCATAGAAAAGGGAAAAGTGCCTGATGAGTGAATGACAGAAAAAATAACCCCTAAGAGTTCTCACCTATGTATGAAGAAAATAGAAAATTAATGCGAAATCAACAGGCTTTCATGTAAGTTTACCATGAATGCTACTCAGTTGTCAGTCCTGTGCTTTCTGTCTCACTGGCTTTCAATTTTGGTTAGTACAGAAGCATTCGTGACCACAAGGCTTTTATTTTATGTGCAAACAGAAGGCCCTGGTGAGTGCCCATTTGTCTTCTGATTAACAGCCACACAGAAACGTAGCAATACACTTTAAGGGAAGCAGCTTTCCATTCCATTATACACTAAGGTAAAAATCAGACCAGAAAGCTGCTACTGACCACCACAGTGAACTAGGAGAGGGTGAAGGCTGCCATTTCCAGACTCCTTTAAACTCAGGGACATTTGACAAGTCTCAATTGTTGGAAATAACTGTAAATTCAGTTTTCAATTAAAGAGAAATCATTTCCAAATGACTATGTTTATGAAAGAGCTACTCAAAGCTCATTCTCCATTCAGTTCTCAGAAACTGTACCCCAAGCAAGACAAAGCATGTCAGTTCTCCTTTCTTCTTACTATTTTTTAGAAATAGGGTTCCAATAGATATCTTCAGCTGGTTTTGAACTCATAGTAATCCTCGTGCCTCAGCCTCTCTGGTGCAGTGTACATACAACCACACCAGGCTTTAATTATCATTTTACCCATCCGAAGTTCCCTGCCTCTGAGTCCAGAATTTTTCTGACCATTTTCTACAGCCTTTGTGCTCCATGGCTGAGGCCAAGTGAAATACAAGGAAGCCACCTTCAGCCCCTTAGGTTGTCTTTCCTTTCCTTGTTAGTCTTACTTTACTTTCTCTTACAAATGAAAACTTGATGTGGTGATCTTCAGTTCATTCCACTTTGTGCCATGTCAGGCTCACAAAGCAAGTCTCGAATGTTTTTCCTTATCTGTGAATATTTCTGGAAAAGGGACATGGGATGAAAAAGGAAGACAGGTAGGTAATTAGAATGATAAAAAGGAGGAACAGGGGGAAGGATAAGAAAGGTTAACGGTGAATGAAAAAATAAAGGATGTTGCATACAGATATGGATACACACAGTGAAACTCCTGTATAATTAACATACATTCACAAAAGCCCAGATGATGAAGAACAAGAAAAATAAATGGCCATGCCTTTTGAATGTGGGTCTCTTTTAGAAGAGTTGTCTGCAGAAGTCAACCCAAGGATGAATGGTATTTCATACTTGCTGGTCCTTATGAAGTAGAACATCAGGAAGCCTGTGTCTTGTGTCCTGGCATGTATCCTAGTTTCACTTCCTGTCACTGAGATAAAATACCTCATAGTCATAGAAGCAGGAGCTTGGGGGATGTGGTCGTTTCTGAAAGAGAGTACAGACATGCCTGCTGGCTCTCAGCTTGCTCTCTCTAGTCTTACAAGTTCCATGACCTAAACAGAGAGAATGTGGTCAGTGGCTTTTAGATTTGGTCTTTTTTACACAATTAACTTAATGAAGACAATCCCCACAGATATGTCCAAAAGTCAACCTAACATAAACAATTCCTTATAATGACTCCTTTCTGCAGGGGATTGCAGATTGTGTCTCATTAAGAATTAAAAGCAGTGGGACTTGAGTTTTATGCAGGGTGATAGATATGGATTTATTTGCATTCTTCTACATGCTGACATCTAGTTAGACCAACACCATTTGTTAAAGATGCTTTCTTTTTTTCCATTGTATAACTTTGGATTTTTTGTCGAAATCGGGTATCCATAGGTGTGTGGATTTATGTCTGGGTTTTTTTATTCCATTTCATTTATCCACCTGTATGTTTTTATGACAATACCATGCAGTTTGTATTACTATAACTCTGTAGTAGAGATTGAAATCAGGAATGATGATACCTCTGGAAGTTCTTTTATTATACAGGATTATTTTAGCTATCCTGACTTCTAGCAATAGCAAGAACTGGCTGTCTCCAGAACTGGCCATCTCCTGTGACCAGATTGGTGCCTAACCCAATTGTCATCTGAGAGGCTCCATCCAGCAACTGATGAAAACAGATGCAGACCCACAGCCAAACATTAGGCAGAGTTTCAGGGAACCATTCAGAAGAGGGGGAGTACAGATTCTAGGAGTCAGAAAAGTCAAGGACACCACAAGAAAACTCACAGAATCAACTAATCTGGGCTCATAGGGGCTCACAGAGCATGAACCAACAAACCAGGGAGCCTGTATGGGACTGACCTAAGCACTCTGCATATATGCTACAGTTGTGTAGTTGGGCCTCTTGTGGGACTTCTAACAGTGGGAACAGGGGCTGTTTCCAAATCTTTTACTGGCTTTTGGGACTCAACTCCTCATACTGGGTTGCCTTACCCAGTCTTAATACATGGGGAGGTGCTTAGTCTTACTGCAACTTGATATGCCATGTTTTGTTGATACTCATGGGAGCCCTTTCCTAAACAGAAATAGAGGAGGAGTGGATAGGGGAGTGGGACTAAGAGGAAAGGAGGGATGGGAAACTATGGCCAGGATGCAAAATAAATAAATAATTTTTATAAAAGCCAGGCAGCAAAAAGCTGAAGGAATCAAATGTCTAAGACCTCCTCAGACAGTTGACCAACAGAGAAACAACAACCAACTCCAACAGCAATCATAAATGCAGTGGAGAAAATCATCTACATAGGTGTTTTCATAGTTCATGAACTTAGGCAAGTTTATCACAACTGAGGAAGTTTTTGCTTGGCTTCACTGTATTGCTCAGCAAGGACAAATCAGACTCATAAATTCTGAATGTCCTGCAGGAACACTGTACCATCTACTCACAACTCACTGTCTTTCTTTAAAGTCCCACAGTGCAGACCATGGCCTATGGACTAGCAGTAGCCACACTCAGTGGTGCTTTGCTCTAAACTTGTCTGTTCATCAAGTTCTCCAGAAGATTCTTAGATCTATAAAAGTACATTAAGATTGTGGAAGCTCTGGCCTTCGAACAGCCACTGAAGTGTGAAGTGTTCCCCATCCTCTGATTAAAGATGGCCTACTCACCTGCTCCAAGGCAAGCTGCAAACCGAAGTAGACAGCATTACATAAACATTGGGTCCTTGTTAATAGTCACTTTGGAAATTCCCAAACTGTGATGAGGGTTAGTGCAGATGCTGTGGTTACCAGGCAAGCAGAGGGTCCAAACCACCTCAGAAAGATTCCAGAAACACATTCTGTGTCACAATTTCAAAACAAAGCCAGTAATATTTTAATCCCTTACCACAAGGACATGTCTAACATTGCTTGTCACAATGCCACTTACTTAGAGAAAAGAATATGGATTTTCCTGATTTTATCAGCTCATTGATATTGAAGACATAAACTGAAATACATATTGGACAGGGTGGCAAATGAGAACATTCCAAACAGATGTAGCTTTGCCTCCATCACTAATGATAACCCAAGACCGTTGAATGGGTTTTAATGTCAGGCTTTGCAGAATGTTCAATTGATGATATCACCACATGCTCTGAAGATCCTTTTAAATTACTATAACATTCATTGAAAAATAAACAGGAATTAAAAGGCCCTTCTCCATTGGATTTGAGGATTTTTAAGCTCTGCTTCAGGTTCATAGGAGCTCCTTTTTGTCTTGTCTTGGGATCAGAAATGCCAATCCTACTTTCTGGGAAAATACCCCTTTTTGTATTAAGAAGTTAATGTTTATGGCAAAGACTAATATAATGACCACTTTGTACAGAAATCACAAAGTCTAAATCAATGGTGGCAGGGAGAACTAACAATAACTGGGGTTTCCCACAAGTGGCACCAGATGTCAGAGGTACAGCACCACTGCCTTGCCCACATGTCTCCCTTGTTTGTCATTGGTCCCTGGGACTGACTCATAGACAGAGTAAAGACTTGAGCCCTGCTCCCCTCACTCAGAGAGGAAAGTGATTTTTGCTCTCATTCTTAGCGAATTCACCATGAATTTTTCTTTTAATATTAAGAAATGTTTTAATAACTAGTGGTTTGAGTTTCTGAATCCAAGCTCCACAACAACCAGCTTGTTGCCTGTTGCTTCAGTTCCTCCTTATTAAATTTGGCACAGGAAGATTTATTCAACCAAAGGTGACCAAGGACGCTTGGTACAAAGTGTCCATATCCTGAGAATTCATGAATCCCAGGCAAATTAGGATTAGTGGTCATCCTAAAGAAACCTCACTCTCAGCAAAACTACCATCTGTGTACCTAAGTTCCACTAGCAAATGCATACCTCCTCCTAATATCACAATGTCCATACTCTTCCTTCTGTGCCCCCATCCTTTTTTCTTTACTTCATTCTCAGTTTTGTTTGCTAAAATGTGTCTCTGATAAACACAGTGTGATATAAGTAAAAGAAGAGAAAGCATAAAAGCCTTGAAGGCTTTTTAACCTAAACTATATTGCACATATCAATACAGCCTGGAATAAAGTAAGACAATGCCTAGACTTCTGTGATTGACAGTGCAATGGAGTCTTTCTGATGGTAGTGGAGTATTTTGTATTAAATGAAATATATTTTAAAATTTAATAGGCCAAGAGTTGGAAGGAGAAAGCATAAGCATAAATTTTAAATATTCAGGCTAAACGATTATGCATGATCTTTTTTATCTACAGATAAGAAATAAATGCCCCAGAGTGTTTTCATAAAAGTCAGGAGTGGAAACACGAAGCGACAGATGAGGGGACTACAAATTAGCTAACGGCCATCAAGCTAGAAAGTGACAGAATCAGGATTCAGAAATCTCTTTTAAACAGCCACAGCTTCCATTCAGAAAAGAGCAGATACAAACAGTACTGTCTGTGCGTGGGAAGTACTCAGGCATTGCTGAACAGATGAATCTGTTGCTCAGAGTGAATACTGCAGGTGTAGCAAACTCAGCATGCAGACAAGCAGGCAGAGTGAAACCTGGGTGTTCTAGAATTCATGTCTGAACAGGTAGACTGTGAAGCTGGAACCCACTCAGAAGTACAGACACACTGGGACAGGGCTGCTGATTCTGGAAAGACAACAGAAATAATCGTAGTAACTTAAAGAAAACCTACATCTTAAATACTGCTAGAATTCATTAGCATTGTTTCAACCACCTTATAGCAGCAATAATAACAATAATAACACAAATGATGACATTTTATTATCTGTCAAGAACTATTCCCTAGGTTTTAACTGTTTTGTTTTATTTACTGCTCTCAATAGATGCCAAATAAAGTTTCAGTATAGCCCTGCCTTGAAACAGAAGATTGAAGAGTGGATGAATTAATAACTAAGAAATAATGGCTAGCTTGTCTATAGCTGATTCCTGCAGCTTGGCCTATCAGAAAGGAAACCTTTCTTTTGCAGTAGTCTGTGCAAACCCTAAGAAGGCCAATGCTTAAGGCCATCTGTGCTGGGTAATAACATAGCTTAATTCCAGCTCTCCTTCCCTCATACTCAATCTCGCTAGAACTAGTTGTCCACTGTTTCTCTGGCACCCAAAGGGGAGGATGCTCTGGGAGTTGGCCTCTGTCAGAGGCTGAATGTTAATCAGAAAGAAAAACTACAGATAAAAGAATTTGCCTGATGATCAGGAGAAAATAAGCCTGGTCCAAAGCAAAAAAAAAAAAAAAAAAAAAAAAAAAAAACACTGAAAACAAACAAACAAACCAGTGTGTATAAAGCTGAAGACAAAAACAATGGAAGAGGCAGAATTCATGGAACTAGGAGGAAAGGAAAAGTGTGGAGGCTGGTAACCAAATTAAGAGGGACAGCAGGGGACCAGTCGTGTAAAGTTCAATATGCATGAGAAGGAATTCAAATTTCAACCTAACACACTAAGTACTAAAGCAAAGTTCCAAAGCAATTATTTTTTAATGTTTAAATTAGCTCAGAAAGTAATAGGTTTCCATATGGGTGTTTGTGCATATTTCATGTGGGTTCATTCCCCCTTCCTGACACGGGCCACCCTGTGGTACCCCTTTGCCCTCTGCATGCCACTTCCAGATACTTACCTTAACTAGAGCCCAAATACGTTTTTTTTTTTTTTTCAAATTTAGTTGTTCCCCTACTGTTTTTTAAAGGACTCCTCGAAAGGTTTTTCTTGCTTGCTTTTATTTCTTTTGTATTTGAGATGATCCTGCTGTATGCAACACAATTTTTCTGTTGCTACATGCAGATGGATAAGAACAATGTAGCATGTGAAGTGATTTTTTTCCTTATAATTGGTCAAATCATTCTTATTTAGCATCATCTTCCCTTTTAATTATGTGGCATGTCCTGTCTAATAAGCCTTTTAATATTCCATCATCTGTGGAATGTGATGAGGGGACTCTTCTCTTCTGTGGTGATACATCATGAGTTCCTATGTGTGCATGTAAATGTGCCTGTGTGGATGGAGATGAGGAGGATGTTGTAAAACTTTCTAGGTGTCTTTGAGCCACTATGGCAACCAAGCCATGAACCCACTTTCCATCACTTACCTGTTCAGGGTCACAGTGCTACTTATTGCTCCTGCCTCCGTAGTTTACTGTCTCTTTCCTTAGAGAAGTAGCTCCTCCTATTTGGTGAGGTTCACCTTGACTCTATATGATAAACTGTTCCTCTGCCTCTCAGACATCTGTGCATGAAGTCTGTATAATTCCAGTGAAGCACTCTGCCCTAAAACTCTCAGCTACTGGTTTTTCTGAGCCTACACTGTGACCTCAAACCCTTCTAGAAGCAATAATGATTGCCTCAATGGAACAAGCTGGAAATCTAGATGCCTGCATATAACATATGCCTGCACCCCCATCACATCACATTACATCACACACACACACACACACACACACACACACACACACACACACACACACACACCACTGCCAATTAATCAGTGTGTTTCCTTGTGTTGAGATATCCTGACAGGCAATCTTCCCAAAACGTCAAACAGGAAGTGAGGTAATTACATCTGTTTTCTGTCCTTGAAATGTTCGAAAAATAAATAAATAAACGTAAGGAATCGTAGGCTGGACATTTAAAAGCAGGCTTCTAAACTCTTCACCCCACTGCCTCCCTTCCTTTCTTCTTCCCATAGTCCACCAGGCAGAAAAGCTAAGTCTTCTTCTCACCCCATCCTGCTGACTGTACTTCCTCAATCTCGTACCAGCCAACCTCCTTGCAGCTCTGAACTCCAAGACTTATCTAGTTTAGGAGGACAAACTATGACCTGAGAAGAAGACATGATTCTGATAAGAGGATTACTCAGGCACCTTGGAAACACAACTATCAGAATGAAGATCCATTAGCTGATATACTAAAATTAATATGTAGATATATTTTTCTTGAAAACTGTATCTTTTTGTGTGCTATTCAGAACAGGGATAGACTGGATTTCACAATTGCACTCATTTTTCTTAATATATATATATATTGTCAAACCTACAGGCCATCTATGGAGACGTTCTTTTTCACTTTTTCTCCTCTTTTTTTCCCCTTTCTTTTCCATTTAACCCTTTACCTGGCTACCTATTGCACAGAAAACCTGGTCATAGGAGCTTTCAATAAATATGTGTTGCACATTATAATGGAGAAAAATTGTTAGAATTATGTGCTTTCAAATATGACTCCTATTCAATGCTTTGGATTCCCTGTCTCCATCCTTCAGTCTAAATATTACTCAGATTTCTGCAAAGTTGCATGCTTTCTCACCAATTATCTGAAAGACCCTGAGAATGGTACTTACATCAAAGCCTAGCCTAATGACACAGGACACCTGGCCACAGCAAATACAAGCATCTCTCAGCTCTTTGCTCCATTTGGCAAAAAGCTATTTCCATCTCAGTCACAGCATAACAAAGGACTAATTGATGGGAGTATTTTTTTCCATCTCTCAAAAAATAAATTGAGCCAACCCCACAAGCTCATCTAGAGGAATTAATTAGGGAATAGGAAATCTCTAAAGCCATCCTTAAATTGAGATTGAACAAAGCCCAGGGAACAGATGGCTTTTCATCTGAATGCTTTAAAAACCTTTAGCGCTCTGCTAATTCCCCTACAGGAATGAGAACAAACTGGTAAATGAATTTGAGCAAACCATGTCACCAGGTGTTCAGGTCCCCTAAGGTTTCTTTTGCTCTAGGAAAAAAAGAAAACAGAAAAAACCAACAGGTATCCTCTTTACCGATATTATTATGATTTCATCTGTGCATGTGAGTCCTTCCCCAGGGGCTCATTTTGAGTCTCTGGGCATTTCTGACTACCTAGCTAGGGAAGGATTCCCTTAATTGGTGCAGCTGATCATGGACAACTGCTAAGAGCTAAGGACTGTGTCAGCACACACCAAACAGCTGAGAATGAGGTCATTGTCCATGCAAAATAGAAAAATGGGCAACAATTTCATTATTTTGTCCCAGGTTTTTAGAGAATTTAGGAGCAAAGTTTAAGAGTAGACTATGCTATCCCAATAGCTGAGTGAATGGTTTTCCCATACAGCCTTAACATGCAAAAACATAGTGAGAGAGAAGCATGTCCTTTCCATGTGCATTTAGCAAGAAGGTACTCTCCAGTCTCCCAAGCATGAACAGTCTGAATGTACACTTCCCCTGTGCCTATAATATTTATGATATTGAAATAAAATTTGGTAGAATTTTTTAAAACACTCTTTTTGTTCTCCACTCCCTTTTTGGCAGCTTAAATTGAATTTATTTGTTGAAAACTAACGGCTCAACATTGTGTACATTGTGTGATAGACAACTGTGGATAATTAGCATATGCCTTCCTTGGGATGTATCCAGTGCTGCCGTCTTGTAATCCCAGCTTTTGGGAGATGGAGTCAGTCAAACCCAGCATTTGAGACCTGTCCAGGACAATGAACGAGTCCTGTTTCAAAAACTAAAACAAAACAATAAGTTAGTTTTAAAACTGTGTCTTACCTTACAAAATTGTCATTTCTTTAGCAGGAACGTGTATCTATTGACTGAACTTTGAAAATCACATGATGATTCTCTATTCTACACAAAAGACCTGCCAAGCTTCTCCAATCTAAAGGAAGTTTTAGTAGTTCTAATTTTCTTGTTTTTTTAGTGTGTATGTGTGCGCAAGCACACATATCCCCATAGCACATGTGTAGAAGTCAGAAAACAGTTACAGGGGTCCATTCTCTTTGTCTCTGCTGTGCTACACTCTCCTGGTTAGCTGGTTCATGGGCCTCTGGGCAATTCCCCTGCTGCCACCTCCCATTTCACTATGGGAGTACTGGGGTTACAGATGCACAGCACCCCATCCTTTGGGTTTAATGTGGGTTCTGGGGAAATAACGAGTTCTCCAGTTTCTACAGCAGTTTGATTTAACATAATGGATGTCATCTAGACTCTTCCAGGCATTTATACATGAGCACATTCCTTCTTTCCATGGATGAAATATATATGTATGTATATGTGGATATTTGACAGCTTTGTGTGTGTGTGTGTGTGTGTGCGCGCGCGCGCGCGCATATGTGGGGATAATACCTTATCCATTTAACTGTCAATGGACACCTAGCTTTTACTAAGTGTCAGTGGACATTAATCCATATCTTAGCCTCATATACAGTGCTGCAATAAATTTGGTAATGCAGCTTTACCACTTTATATGGTTCCATTTCATTTGGATATACACCCAAAGTGTGATTTCTATCTCACATGAAATTTCTATTGCTAACTTTTGGAGAAAACCTCACAACTAGTGATATTGCCTACTGTACCTTTTTCTCAAACCCTTGCTAACACTGTTTTTTTTTTTTTTTTTTTTTTTTTTTGTCTTTTGGGTCATGGTTGACCATTATGTCTGATATTATTTCTTACTGTGCTTTTAATTTACATGTCACTGGTGATTAATGATGTTGAGAACCTTTCACATACCTTGCAGTTTTTTGCATAGGACACACTTCATTGTCATTCTAGGTGTGTGACATCCATCCACTTCTTCCTGCACACTCCTTGAAGAGCAGCAGCAGTGACATTAGAGAATACTGTGTTTTTTTGTCTCCACCTTTATTATATCCTTCCCACCCACCCACACTTACATAAGCATGTTGCGCCTTACTTTGGAGAATATTAAAATCTTAACCAATATCCATTAGGTTCTACACAAAATGTTCTGCAATAGAGAGTAGTCCCACTTCACACATTGAAATACTGAGAATGACTGAGAAAGAAAAATTGTTAAAGCCAGAATCTACACAACAAATGCCTACAAACTGATACAAAGACATGTGGGCGGGATCACTTACAAACCTGATTTAAAAACTTCATCATGCAGTTTGTTTCAGGACTTGTAGGCAAAAAAAGGTGCATTCAATTTTGATGTCCATCCATCTAATTCTAAGTTGTTTTTTGAGACAGGGTATTTTGTTGATCCTGAAGCTCATAGATTTAAGCTAAATTGGTTGTTCAAGGATCTACCTCTCTCTATCATTCCCAATGATTGGAATACAGACAGCTGCCATCAAACCTAGCTTTGACACGAGTACTGGGGGGTCTCAGCTCCTTGCACTTGCACAGAAAACACTGTACCCTGTGCCCAGTGAGCCTTCTCCACAGCCTCTGGCTTAGGCTTGACTTTTTACAACTAAGAATAAATTGAATCAATGTGACAAAGAAAGATGTCTTTGTGAAATTCTATCCATACACAAAAATGTTTCAGATACAATTCTGTATTTGAACAGCAGAAAATATTTCTTCACATGTAAGAATGGAGAGTCACATGTCAGCTTTCAAGAAGAGAATCTGTTTATTGACACATGCTGTAATGTGTTCTCACACTTTACTTATGACAGCCTGTTACAAAGAGAATATTTCTACTGCATTGACCAGAGTGCTTGTCTTATGGCAGGTTATGTGCTGAGTCTTGACCATTATCACATAAGTCTACAAAGTGATTCCACCAAGTTTTGCACTGTGCAATGAGCAACCTGGTCTGTGATTGCCCAGTAAAAAAATGGAGAAAGAGAAATCCTATAAATAAGAAAGTAGATCTTGCTATGTGCCTACTTTTAGGAACTTTCTGCTAACCTTGCAGCCCAGATCTATCCTTCCCAACACACTTGTCTCATTTTGGAGCAGTCACCATTCCTAGATAATTGCCATGCCCCATGCCTAAAAATCAGAAAAGACTCACTGATTTGTATCAGGGTAACAGAAAACTGATTTCCAAGGAGACATTGCCATAATAAGAATTGCTACAAGTTATTAAAAGTATTTAGAGTTAGGTGAATATTCTTTCCTAATTTTTTGTTGTTGTTGTTTAAAGTTTGCGACATAATTTAAATATCTTTTCTATCTGGCAACTAAAGCCAATGTCAGTATAGAAGGAGAAAGCTAGTCACTTTAAGGACTGATTCAGCTTCAGGGACAACCCATACCATGGTTAGACATTCAAATTACTTCTTAAGGAGTTTTGCTCTGACTTAAAAAAAAAAAAACCTCATGCATATAATGAAATAAAAACTGATAGTACAATCTAAAGTTCTTTGTCAAATCTGAGTGTTTTATAGACAGGTTGAGAATTTCCGTTTTGGAATCTGTACAATGATCAACCTACAATTATCCTCGATGTGTTTATCTTGTCAAATATAAATTAGTTCTTTCCAATGTTTTGATATCTTACCATGCCTTTGACTGTTTAATGAAAGGTTATTTATCTTACTTACCTTTTCCTGTCCTGAATCAACAATATATTCTGACTTCCTTTAGATACTTTTCCAAAATCAGCTTATAATGTGTTAGATACTGTCAAGACATCATTGAAGAAAATGTGTTCTATGGTTCTCCTCCCCTTGTTGTCTCCACTACCTTTTACCCCTGTGCCTTTTTGGAAACTTACACCTCTCCCATGTTTCACTAGTCCTTTTACCTACTGGAGTCCTTACTTGTCGCATAATATTACTTCCTTTTGTTCTCCTTTCTAGATTCTTAGATTCTACCCATACTTACACCTGTTTACATCTGCAGAGGTACACATTAAAAGCTAAGGACCACCTATGAGGGAGAAGGTGTGTCTTGTTATTTTTCCCACCTTTTTCTTAATCTACCTAGATCCATTCATTTTTCTATAAACTACATAACTTCATTTTTCTGCACAGATGATCCATATTCCACGGTGTCTGTGATCACATTTCATTACACATTCATCTGGTAACCACTTGGATGGTTGCATTTCTTTGCTATTATCAATACAGCAGCCATAAGCAATGTACGATCATCTCTGTGTTCAAATGTGCCTAAGCCAATTTTCTTTTCCTTTGAAATGTTATCAATCACATTTTTTTTAAATTCTTGGACTTTTACTAATTTGCTGAGATATTCATTAAAAAAATTATTTCCAAACACTGACACAATAATGTATGGCACCCTGGGCAATGAGGCCATTCCCATGTGAATCTTTGAGGGTATTTTCATTTGACTCTAATTAAATGCAAACGAAGTTACAGATGTATGTGGTACTTAGGATGATGCCAGTGAGCTATTTAGCAATTCATCTCCAGGAGTACATTTTAATTATATGGTCTTAACATACAGTTCTCCAAACATTCTATGAGGATTTTAAACAGCCTCCTTAGTGGCATGAGGGGTTCTACCTTCTCTTCTCCACAAGCTCCTCTGTGCCATGCATTATAAAAGTGATCTTGGCATGTAGAATTTCATAATGCTAAGAGAACAAAGAGGTTGTATGGCCTCATTTTGAAAATAAATAATGGTATCTGCCATTTTTTTAAATGCTCTGTTACATATTTTGTGGTAAAGTCATTAAATTAAAAAGCAATAATAGTTCTAGACACTTGTGGATACTGTGTGGCTTCATCCCAGGCCAGAAACCACATTTGAAAAATTCTTGAGACTTTTACTGTCACTGATTTGGCGAGACATTTAGCAAACAAATTGTTTCAAAATTCTGACGTCAATAAAGTATGGTGCCCTGGGAGATGAGGCTGCCCCAGAAGAGTGCCCTGTGTGTTGCTCATGCTGCAAGCAGGACTGATAAACCCTTTTCTGTTCTTAGTAACAAAGGATGGGTGAGAAATGATTTAAAAGTCAGGATTGTTAACATGATTCTGGAAGTTAACAGTTACTGTTCATCAAAGACTTTAAGAAGATAGAAAATATTTTTATCTCCAGAAATATAAAATATTCCTGTCTAAATTTTTCAACTTCTTTAAAGTAGCCATTGAAAGAAAATTAAATCTGTAGATCCATATCACTTCTAGACTCTATTTAAGTTTTTTTTTCACATTTCTTATTAATCCTAAAGTCTACATTTTGTAGATAAGTTCAGACTTCTATTTTCCAAATAAAGAAATGAAATATAAAGCAAAAATTTTATCTGTAAGGACAATGTTTCAACACTATCTACTAACTGGAATCATCTGAGGTGTTTATAAAATACTGAAGGCTCTGCACCAAACTCATTGTACTTTATGAGTTCTATAACATAAGCTGGACTTCAGACTTTTTAAGAGCTATTTAGTCATTTCTAAAATGAAAACAAATTTTGAGGTTCTTGGTAGAGAAAAGAACCACATTCTCTTATTTGGGGAATTTTTAAAAGTTAATGAGGCTCTGTATTTCATTAAATATATAACATTGTGTATTACGCCTAACAGCTTGAAAAACTGAGCATATGTAATCACTATCTCAGGGCCACATCTTCATAAGAGACATATTCTTGTCTTTCTAGTTAAGGAATCACATTCAATTCATGCTTAATAGTTTTCTTGCTAAATGTTATGATTGTAATATCTAAATTTAAGGAGCACTCCAATTGTGCATGATTTAATTCACAGGTATTTTTACATGAGTGATTAATACCTTGGAAGAATCCATGTATCCTATGAGAGTTGAGCATGACAAGATACATGCTGATGCTGTGGTTGAAGGCGTTATGGCCAGAAAAGTAGCAAAGACAAAATCCTGGCTCAACTTTACTGAAACTTTAAGCATATAATCTTGGTCACCACATTGCACAAGATGTTTTCAATATCTGTGAATTATAAAAACAAAATATTTTCATCTAATGCTCAAAATTCCTTCTTCTCAAACTAATTACAAAAGCTAATTTAACTTTAATTCCTTGTATGAGGCCTCTGGCTTTTTTTGCATTGTATTTTATGACATGGCGCCTTATCCTACATTTTTTTTTTCAAAATACTTTATTATATCTTCACTTGATAGCAAAGGGAAAAACAGAAGCCACTACATTGAGGCTACTATTCTTTGAAATTCTGTCACTTGTGGAGTAAGAAATGATGCACAGAAGGTAGATTTGAATATAGATGAAGTTTGGCCACATTAAGGCACAAATCTTCCTGAAAAAAAATTGGAAACTAGACACAGAGGTAGTCAGAGTAGGTGAATAGAAAGTTAGTATTTTGTGAGTTTCATCATAGTACAGATCTGATATGTAGACTTATGCATAAAAAATGATGATTAACAAAATACATCAATTCAACCAAAGGACCCATCAAAAGCATCCCCACATGCATTCTCTTAGAAATAATTCCCCCTAAAAATACCTCATTCCCATCTAACCTGCAAGAATCAAACATCCATGAAAAAGAAAAAAACGCTATTAGCAATGCCATGTGTGGGTAAAAATCATCACCACTAGTTTTTAAACCAGTGACTTACCAATCTACAGTCCACAGAAAGCTGAAGGAAGATGGAATGAGGATTCTAAAAGGTTGTTCTAAAGGCAAAGAAAAAAAATGTGAGGTGAGAGACAGCAGTGAAACATGGCAAGGCTACAGGATGAGGAGAGTGAATGTGTGGAAAGCAAAATTATAAATGCAGAGACCCAACACATGAGTTTTAATAAGTTTTGAGATGAATAAACATTAAGCAATGATGAAAATTCAGCCACAATAATTTACTTTGATTACAATGATAATATTCCAAAAACTCCCATGTAGACAAGCTTAAAGTGAGAGCTATGAGGATATTCAGAGGAATTTCTTCCATAGAACTGCTTGAAACACAGCATAAAAAAATGCCAGACTGTTTACGAGCCAAAGTTCTACCCTCAACCAGCTCCACGCTCACTACTGAGGACAGGAGGATCTTCTGAGACACAATGACTCAGGGCATATGTGACCCATTTATTTGTCTTGAGAGAAATTACTCAAAGAAGTGCTTCATTCAACCAATAAATGAATCAAAACCAAGAAACTAATTCAATTTGAGGGCCTGTGTGGTTCAAGAGTAAAGGTAATGAGTAATGACCTCAGTGTAAATGGCATCTGAGTAATTGTCATAAGCACTACTATAAAACTTGACAAATATCAAAAAGTTATTCTCGGATAGGAAAAAAATTTTAAAACCTCATGTTGCTTAAAAATAAATGAATGGTTCTGGGTGTGGTGGCACACACCTGTAATTCCTGATCTCAAGAGTTTCAAACAAAAAGATTGGGAGTTTGGGTCCAGCCTGGCCTATACACTGAAAACCTGTCTCAAAATAAAAGTATCAACTAATGATATTATTCAGGTTTTGTTAACATGTGAAACATAGTATCAGGACTGTGGAGAATGGGAGATTCAAAAGGATTCTGAACTCATTCATAAATAGTAAATCCGTTCTATTTTATAAATAATGTTTTGTAGTATATTTAGTCATTTAAAATACTTGTCTATCTTCTTCATGGTATAAAAACCTGGACCCCTGTCAATGTGTCAATCCCTATATCATAGTGTATACAGTCCAATGACAGCACAGCTACTGATGTGGCACTCCCTATATCACAGTGTACACAGTCCGAGAACAGCACAGCTGTTGATGAGCAACCCCTATATCCCAGTGTACAGTCCAATGACAGCACAGTTATTTCACGCACAACTAATCAAATAAGGCAAATCTTGGACACTCGTGCATAATCTGATGCCATTTTGGTGAGGGACAGATGACAGATATAAAGGTAGTTGCATATGATTTTGAGGAAGAGTCTTCCCAGTCCCTTGGGAAGCCTTTCCCTCAGATACCTCACTGGAAACAACATTCTGAGTTTCCTAGCTAACTCTGGCTTCTATCTAACCTTGACAATGGTCTTAGTTTTATGAAACTTGACACTCATTAGGGAAGGGGGACATTCAATTGAGAAAATGCCTCCATAACATTTGCTTGTAAGTACATCTGAAAGACAGTTTCTTGATTAATGATTGATATGGAAAGATCCAGCTCACTATGGGTGGTATCATCCCTGGGCTACAGTCCTGAATAGTATAAGAAAGCAGTCTGAGCAGAACATAGGTAACACCCAGGCCAGACCAGAAGCTGCATCTTCATTCTATTTTAGTGAGTCTTCTTAAGTCCTGCATGCCCTGAACACTAGGGGAAATTCTTGGACCTCACCCAAAGAATCACATAGCAAAGCTAATACCCCTGGGATATACTAGTGACAACTAGTAACAACTAAATTAGAATCACTTCAGAATCTCCAATCAGAAATCAACACCAAGTATCTGAAGAACTGAAATACAAACTCTTCCTACCTGATCTGAAATCAACCAACCATGGCTAACAGCAAACTCATTCAGTATAGGTGGCCTAGAAACCTACATCAGACACATAACCAGAGAAACCAAAGATATGACTTCAAATGCCAAGTCTTCTCTCAAAACAAACACTAAAATAACAAGAAAATGTGTCGGCTCCAAACACCATTAATCGCCTCGAAATGTTCTTCAATGGAAATTAATTAGATGAACTCTGGGACATGGAATTTAAAAGAACAATTATAAGCATGACCAGAGAATTGAAGAGGTTTAAAAACGATATGAACAAAAACACGAATGAATGTAATTTGGATAGATAAAGAGCTGATTGAAGTCTAAAGAGACATAAAAATGTGAGATTACAGAGATGATGCAGGACATGAAAACAAAATTTAGTAGATACATATAAATAATAATGAAAACTCAAGCTGAAATGAATACAGAATAGAAAAAAGCAACCAACCCACTAGAAATTCAGTAAAAAGTTTACCAGTAGAATGGATTAAATAAAAAACAGATATATCAAGACTTGATGATAAAGTAAAGGAGCTATACCAGTCAATGAAAGAAAATAACAGATTTTAAAAATGCATGAACTTTGGAACACCATGAAAAACCAAAATTTATTAATTATGAGTGTGGAAGAATAATCATCTTGGGCCAATAACGTAGACCAAATCATAAACAGTATTATATAAGAAAATGTCTCAAAACTAAGGAAAGAAACATCCATACAAATGAATGTAAGAGACACAGAACACCAGGAAATGACAGGACCAGGAAAGAAACACCCTACATTGTATTGCAGTGAAAAAAATCCCCACTAATTACAGAACTAAGAAAGGGTATTACAAGTTGTAAGAGAAAAGTCACATGTCATATATAAGGACAAACTCATCAACATTAAAAGCTAGAATAACTTTGAACAATGTGTCCAAGTTCTAAAAGAACATAGATGCCAACCAAGACTACTTTACCCAGCAAAACTACCAGCCATAGCTGAAGTAGAAATTTTTAAAAGTCCACAAAATAAACTGACCCAAGTCTTTTCTCTATACCACCAGCTCACAAATAATGACACGATGATTTCATATTAATCTTGAAAGCTTGGCCTTTAGCTTAGGCTTGTCTCAACTACATCTTATACCTCAAATTAACCTGTTTATATTAATAGACATTCTGTCACGTGGTGTTGCCTCTCTTTCATCTCTCACCTCTTGTTTCCTCTCTATGTCTCTTGGCTTCTCCTGTGTGCCTGGAAATCCCACCTATACTTCTTGTTTAGCTATTGACCATTCAGCACTTTATTACACTAGTCAGAACAAATAGATCTTCACACAGTGTGCAAATATGCCACAACATTAAACAGGCTAAAGAATTCATGTACACTAAAACAACCTTACAGAGAATATTGGAAGCAATACTTTGGACTGAAGAAAGGAATGAGCATAGCCAAGAGGCTCCAGAAAGAAAACAGAGGAAGATATAAAAACTGAAATACAAAATAGGACTAAGAATAAACAGAAAAAAAAACAAATGACAACTATAAACACACTTTTCAATAATAACTAAATATTAATGGCCTCAACTCTTCCATCAAAATGAACAGGCAAGCTGAATGAATCAAGAAGCAAGATATATCTTTTATTCTCTACAAGAAACATGTCTTACATTTAAAGACAAACACCACTGTAAAATGAAAGGATGGAAAAATTTTTTCTAATCAAATGGGACCAGGAACTGAACAGACATAACTAACTTAATATCTGACAAAATAGACTTCAAACTAAAATTAATCAGAAGAGATAAAGGAAGATATGTCATTTCAATCATAGAACCAATCAACTAGGAGACATTATAACCTTAAACCAAACTCTTGCCAACCCAGGTTAATTAAAAAAAAATACAAATGGACTTAAAACCACAGATTAACCCCAAGTAAATAGTAGTAGGTCATTTTAATACCCCAATTTAACCAGCAACCATCTGAAATTAAATAGAGTATCAGAATTAAATGACATAATATATCAAATGAACCTAACAGATATACAAAGTTTTCCACTCAAACACTATAGAATACATATTTTTCCTAATACCCCATTGAAGTATCTTTAAAATAAATAATATATGAGATAATACATAAAATAGATAATATTGTGGCACAAAGCAAGTCTCAGCAAATATAGACAAAATGAAATAACTCCACATAGTCTATCTGACCACAATGCAAAATAGCTCAAAATCAACAGTGAAAGAATTTCTGAAAACTACACAAGCCCATAGAAATGAAAAAACACACTACTAAATGATAAGTGAATCAAAGAAGAAGGACATTTGAAATTTTCTGGAACCATATGAAAAGGAGAACAAACCACCAAAGTCTCTGAGACACATTGAAGCAATCTTAAGAGAGAAATTTATAACAATAAGTGATTACATTAAAAAATCAGAAAGCACCAGTTTGGAAAAAAGAAGAACAAACCAAACACAAAACTAGTAGACAGAAAGAAATAATAAAATCCAGGGCAGAAGTTAGTATGATAGAAACAAACAAAAAAAATACAACGACTCAGAGAATCTAAGATCTGGTTCTTTGAAAAGATTGAAAACCTGTTAGTTATATATTCATGATGAACTTCTCCCTTTATTAATAAACGGTAGCCTTATTTATCTGTCCAGAGTAATTTTACTTTGAAGTCAACTTTTTTTCTTAATCAGAGTAGATACACAAACCTGTTTTCAATTTCCATGCATTTGATAGATTGGTTTTTGTTGTTGTTAATTTTGACACTCAGTCTTGGACGTCTTTGCCAGTAGGATGTATTTCTTGGAACAACAGACAGATGGATTTAGTTTTGTAAATTTATTTTTAATTAAGTATAATTACATCATTTCTTTCTTCCTCTACTTCCTCTAATCATTCCCATGCTTGACCCAAGATCTTCTCAAATGTGTGACTGCTGTTTCTTTAATTATTAAATGTTAGTTATATGTGTATGAATAAATGCATACATACAACCTGATAAATCCTTTTGGTGATGCTTTATGTATATGGTTTTTTAGTATTGACTGCTTATAATTGAATATTGGTTTTCTCTCTCTTAACAGTTGTTAATTTTCTATAGTTCTTCATATAGAGGCGGAGTGTCATGAGATTTCTCCCACCCATGATGGCATGCCAACTAGTGTTGTCATTGCTCAGGTCTTGTTTTGTTTAGGCAGCCATATTGTTTAGATTGCATTTGTGTAACATCCCTAACATATCTAGAAGTCACAATCTCAGAGCAGACATCCTGGCCTTCTGGCTCTTACAATCTATCTTCACCCTCTTTCTGTCTGCTCCCAAAGTCTTGGGTGTAAGAGCTACAGATATATCTATTCTGGTTGGACAACTCATGATCAGTTGTTCTCTGCATATTGACCAGTAGTAGCTTTCTATAATGATCACTGTTTCTCTGATGAGGGTTGAGAGCTACACATATCTGTAGGCAGAGGGATAAATATTTAGAATACAATTAGGAATGTGGCAATAGTTGCATCTCCTCTCCAACCCATAAATTAACTAGTCCCAGATAGTAGGCTAGTTTTCTAATTTCTGGTATAATTTCCTTCCTGTTGAGCAGCCCTTGAGTCCAATCAGACAGCTATCACTTGCAGACAAGATATAAGTGCTTCTATTTCATTGTTGAGGAAATCTCAGCATGTTGGTCATTGTTGTGGTTCATAGGCATCACAGCTGGGTAGGACTATTGATTGTGTTCCTCTCCTGTCAGCTTTCCTATCAGTTTCTAGTACTGTGAAATACTTCAGGGAGAAGGCTTTCTGGTCATATTCCATTCAGACCCTCTGGGTCCTTTGCCCAAAGAGCATGATGTCATCAGCAATAGGTACGTATCTTCAATTTCTAGGTGGTAACCTAGGCTGACACAATAGGCCGTATTGTTTTGGCAGTTTCTTGGGCTCCTTTGACCAATCATTCAAAGTGGGGTTTCTTGAGGTTAGTACTTGGGAATTTGTTAGACTGCTTATAGCTCTTGGTGGGGAGCATTGTCACACCAAGTGGCATAATTTCCTTCAACATATCTGTATTTATTTATTTATTTATTTATAGATAGATAGATAGATAGATAGATAGATAGATAGATAGATAGAGATAAATAATGTAATTTTAGGTAAATACAAAATAATATGATTCACTATAGATTTTCCAAACATTCTTACTGTTTCAGTTGGGATGTTATTGCTGTGAGGAGACTCCATGACCACAATTCTTATAAAGAAAAACATTTAATTGGGGGTGGCTTACAGTTCATAGGCTTAGTCCATTATCATCTTGTTGGGAAGCATGACAGTGTGTGGGAGACATGGTTCTTAGAGGCAGCTGAGAGTTCTATACCTGGATCAGCAGGCAGCAGGAAGTCTGTGAAACACACCAGGCCTAGCTTGAGCATCTAAAACCTCAAAGACCACCCCCAGTGATACATTTCCTCCAACAAGGCCAATACCTCCTAATAGTGTCACTCCCTATGGACCTATGAGTCATTTTCTTTTCACCACATTTAGAATTATTTACACCTTTATTCTAGATTTTTTCTTTTCATTTTCACCACATCTAGAATTATTTACCGCTTTATTCTAGATTTTCAGTTGAGTCATCCATTCTGATATCTTTAGAGGTAAGTTGAGGCCACTTACATTTAAAGTTAATATTAAGAAATATTTATTTTTGTCTATGATTTTATTATTGATTGTTTCTCTAGTTGGTTATAGTATGTTCTTTTCTTTATCCTCTGTTAGTACTAGGGGTCTGGTACATTACTGTCTCTGACATAATATCTCTTACATTCATGAATTACTCTCATGAAATTCACTCTTCCCTGTGCTTTCATAACTGTGATTTTCTTTATCTACTATACATAGCATTCATTTAAGTATCTTCTACAATGTTGGTTTGGTGGTTACAAACTTCCTTATTATGTGCTTTTCTTGATTGTCCTTATTCCTTTATTAATTAAAAATGACTTTGCTGTCTGTAATAAGCTTGAATGACTATTATTTATTTTCAGAGTTCAGAATTTACCATTCTATACTTTCATGAATTTTAGATGTTGCTAATACTGCTCTGGTAGATTTGCCTTTATAAGAGAGTTTGTGTTTTTTCATTGCCTTATGATGTTGTTTCTTTGCTTTTATTTCTGACACCTTGACTGTGATATGCTATGAAGAAATTTTCCTCTACTGTTGTTTATTTGGGACCCCAAAGGAACCTTGATTTTGGTATTTTATTGTCTTTCCTTGAGTCTACCTTTTCCTTGATCTGATCCTCAACCCCTGATATTATTTTTCTCCTTCTGGGTCAGGTCTATGGTGATATTTTTAACTGTGTTCTCTTTTGTTTTATTGATTTTTCTTTTACATTTCTATCATTTTATTCTGAAAAATCTGTTTTTTTAACTCTTCATGTTGCTTTAATTTTCACTCTCATTGTTGATTTTCTCATCTGCTTTGCTGATTTTTTTCTTGATTCCTTCCTCTCTAGGGCCTGAATTGGTCCATCTTTTTGTGTCTTGTAGCTAGAAATTTTCCTGTGCTCCACCTGATTGTGAGGATTCTGGGTCCCAATTAAATACACAGAGACTTATATTAATTACAAATGGTATGGTCTATAGCTCAGGCTCATTATTAACTGGCTCTTATAACTTAATTCAACACATTTCTGTTACTCTTTGTTTTGCCACGTGGCTTCATGACATTATCATATCTTGCTTTTCCTGGAAACACCACACAGCTTCTGCTCTGACTCCATAATTCTTCATCTCTGTCTTCAGTTTTGAATGTACTGCCTAACTTTATTCTGTCTTGCCATTGGCCAAACAGCTTTATTTATCAACCAATGAGAGCAACACATATTCACAGCGTGCAGAAAGACATCTCATAGCAGTATCCTCTTTGTGATCATTGATAATTTTTACTAGTTACCTCTTAAGATATTCAACTGATTCTTCACATACATTAGTATCTTCTGATTTAGTAGTTTTAGGATTGTGGTCTTTGGAGGGAGGGGTCATGCTGCTTTGCTTTTCTATCTCTTCCATTTCTTTTATATGATTCTTGCATATGTTAATTTAGATACCTATTCTGTTATTACTTAGTGATATTCCTATTAAGTGCCTACTTTGAGAGCTCAATCCCATATGTCAAACAGTGAAGATAAATAAACCAACAAAATCAAGCCATGTAAGACATAGAAATACAATAAAATCAATTAAATCTCACAAATATAGTACCAATGTCTATAAATCAGAAATGATAAAAATGCAAAATGTGCATGAAGTTAAAAATTACTTATGATAAATGTAGAAATAGTAAATGAATTAATAATAAGGAAAGAGAAATAGGGGAACAAGATTTAAACAATGAAAGAAATAAAAAGAAGTTTGAAGAGAATATTATAAAGAGATATTTATTACATTTTATGATTTTATTTATTGTTTTTCTAGATGGAAGAGGAAAGAAAATAGTAAGAAATAAGAAAAAAATTAGAACAGAAAGAAAGTGATTTAGAAATGGCCCAGCAGTTAAGAGCATTGGATGCTCTTGCAGAGAACCTAAGATGGGTTTCCAGCATCCACATGGTGGCTCACAATAATCTGTAACTCTGTTGCAAGGTATCTGACATTCTCCTCTGGCCTACTTGAGCACCACATGTGTATATGATACACATACATACATGTAGGAAAACACTCACACACCTAAAATAAAAATAAAGTGAAACTTTAAAAGAGAACAGGTAAAAAAATTCTTCTTAATAATGATAAAATTCAACAATAAATAATAAATATTAGAAGGCAAATTAAAATAAAACATGGAATAGTTTTTAAATAAGAGCAATAATAAGTATAACTAAAAATATAAGAAAAGAGGGTTGAGGAAACAGTACAAAAGAACATAACTCTATAGACAGTAAGGAAAACTATTCTCATTAAATTCTAAGGTGTAGAATTTATGCCACACATTCTGATCACATTGAAAAAAGAAAACCAGAACCTTGTAACAAAGGACTATCATTTAAAACTCAAAATACTTAGGAAGTTAAAAGGAAACTTACACAATTGTTTAGTGAAATAAAAAGAAAATCAAAGCAAGTTCACATGGTTTCAGAAAATACCATGCCAGTTGCCAAGGGAGGGAAGCAATTACACATTTCTGCCCAGCTGCAACACCTATGAACCATGACAAAAAAAGCAGGGCAAGATTTATGAAGCTTCAATAAGTGACGTTCACATGCTGATGTCAACCGAGAGCTGTCTTATTGGCCCACCCACCAGGAAAGAAATCATGCCTGCTGCAGAAACCTAGTCAACTTCTTGGGGCTAGTAAGACTATGGACCTTAAAAAATAATCTAGTATCCAGGGAGTGGTGGCACATGCCTTTAATCCCAGCACTCGGGAGGCAAAGCCAGGCAAATCTCTGTGAGTTTGAGGCCAGCCTGGTCTACAGAGCAAGATCCAGAACAGGTACCAAAACTACACAGACAAACCCTGTCTCAAAAAACAAAACAAAATAATAATAATACTAATACTACTAATACTACTAATACTACTACTAATAATAATCTAGTACCACTATTTTGCTAGGCAAGCATATAATTCCTTACTATACTCTAAATTTTGTCCTTATACTGACAGAGAAGTATAATTACCAAACCTCATCAGTGAAGCCTCTTTCCAACAAATGGAAAGTCTCACAGAAAACAACACTGGACACAATGTAGAAATGAGCAGATCAGATTCTGTGGAACCCAACTCCAACAGATGCATCTATACCACAGCTCCTGCATCTATGGCTCTGGGAACACAGCAAAAAAGAAGGGAGTGGATTTTAAGGGCCAGGAAGTCTGCCTTGAAACAATCTCTTCTACAAATGGCTGTATATCTAAGACTGGAGTAATGTCAGTATCAGTGGACATGTTAACATAGAAGGGGAGATTTTCATGGTGTCCTACCTCTAGACAAAGAAATATAGGCAGCTAATGTCTGATGGGAGAATGAGAATTAGTCTCTTCAAGAAATGAGCCTTTTTACTTACTGTCTAATGCAAAATAGTCAGCCCTGAAATCATACACACAGCAATAAAATTCACAAACTCTGCCAGTTGTACTTATGTTTATTTAAACATACACACATACATACATACATACATATACATACATACATACAGACAGACAGACATGCATATATATAAGCTTGAACTTGAAGCCTGTAAAAAATAGCAACTATCAGGAATGCAAGGGTATGTGTAAAATGTTCAAAAAATTTTGCAAACCTATAATGGGTAGAAAATAATTAAATGATAATCACTATTAAAATACATAAACTTTAAATTCAAGAAGGTAAAAATTAAAATTTGATGCTGAGAAACACAATTTTAATTTTGAAAAAGATTACCAAACCATATATGTAAAGATAGAAAGATAAATTAAAAACATATTTACCTATATAGATCCCCAGTCAAAGAATCAACCTTTCCAATGATGTCTTTTATAATACTAAAGAAATATGGATCTTTTTCAATTAAGTTGCAAAGAAATTTTTCTTTCCCTCAAATCTGTAGATTTTTTACTTTTAACCTTTATTCATCTTTAAATATCAGATTCATGTATATGGCGGTGCATGCCTTTAATCCCAGCACTTGGGAGGCAAAGCCAGGCGGTGGGAGGTGGAAATCATCAAGGCTTAACCTGGTCTACAAAGCCAGTTGCCTGACAGCCAGAGCTACATAGTAAGACCCAGTCTCAAAAGCCAAAACAAAACATTGAGCTTATATCCAATTTCCTCTTGTTTATTCACTGTTATTTCCTGGTTTGTCATCATTTTACAATGTGCTTAAATTTTTAAACCAATTCCAAGAGTCTCTGGCCTGGCAGTGCTGTGCCGAGAAATGTGAAATCAGCTCACTGTACTGGAGGACGGGGTTGGGGGTTGGGTGCAGATGCTGAGCATAGGAAAGATGTGCCGAATCTTGTTGCCTGGAGTAAGTTGGCCCCAAGTCCACCCCTGAAGATGCTGTTAGTAGGTGTGTGAGCACTTAGTCATATGTGGATGGATGCAAGGAGTTAATAAAACAGCTAATGGGTAGCATCTCAAATGAATTCCCCAGGACACACTGGCTACTTCTCTTTCATTCCTTACTTCTTTCATTTCTAAGAAAGAATGGGTTAAGGAAATATTTATTACTATCATTTCTGAGAAAATGAAACTTGTTGAAAAACTTGAAAACTATCAAAATATTAGTGGAAAAAAATAAAACAATTATAGACCAGGGAGACAGGATTGGATAGTATCAGTTTGATCCCCAGAAGTTCCACAAAAATTAAAGGCAAAAAGAAATCTGAGCCTCATGATGTATGTTTGTAAGCCCAGTGCTGGAAGGTGGAGACAGCGTGGAGCCCTAGATCTTTCTGACCAGCGCCACTGCTACTGCTTGGTGAGTTCCAGGCCAGTTAGAGAGCCTGCCTCTAAAAAGAAGAGGAGGAACCTGAGGAACAACACCTGAGGTCATCTTCTGACCTCCGTGTCTACCTGCAAACACACATGCACTCAAACATTTACATGCATGCACGTGCACAAATAACAAGTGAATAAATGAAAGTAGACTTTTACAAAAAACAAGTACAATATTGAAACTGGTTTAGAAGCTTGACTTAGTAAGTCAAGAATCTGTTTCTTCCTTTGCAACAGCAATTCACACAACTCATATTTCTTGACTAACATGTGATATGCAATGCTGAAAGATTAGCTTCAGCTGATAAGCTGCCCAAACTTCTAAAATATTCTGATTCTGTGATTTTATTAGTCTGCATTTTAAGTTTGTTAAAGTTGAGTCTATATGTAAAACAAATAAAAGCCTTGCCATAATTCAATCATTACAGATATAACATTCTTTTCTATTTTTTGTAAAAATCCAGTAGTGCTTGGAATTCTTTTTTTGTTTGTTTTGTTTTGTTTTGTTTTTCAAGACAGGGTTTCTCCGTGTAGTTGTGGTGCCTGTCCTGGAGCTCGTTCTGTAAACCAGGCTGGCCTTGGACTCACAGAGATCTGCCTGGCTCTGCCTCCTGAGTGCTGGGATTAAAGGCGTGTGCCACTGCCGCCAGGTAGTGCTTGGACTATTAAAACAATAAACTATTAATAAAACACAAATGCAAATAAGATGGTAAAAATGCCTTTGAATATATTGATATTCCTAGTGGAAAACACGATTAGCCATGTTCTGTGATTCCTGTTATATATATTTTTTCTTGGATTTTTTTCCTCACATTTCTAATTAACACTCTTAAACATTGTCATCAAATGCAAAAGAAAACATTTTATAATCCAAGAGGCAAATCTGAAAAAAAATGCCAACATTCACTGCATCTTAAATATTTCTAATTATCCCCCAGGTACATATTCTTAACATCTTGCTTGTTGTACAGCTTATATGCTGTGCATAATTTGCAGGCTCCATGTCTCCATGTCTTAGTCAGGGTTTCTATTGCTGAGATAGAACACCAGGACCAAAAATCAAGTTGGGAAGAAAAGGGTTTATTTGACTTACACTTCCCTATTGCTGTTCATCACTGAAGGAAGTCAGGACAGGAACTCAAATAGGGCAGGATCCTGGAGGAAAGAGCTTCTGGATGCAGAGACCATGGAGGAGTGCTGCTTACTGGCTTGCTTCCTCTGGCTAGCTCAGTCTACTTTCTTACAGAAACCAGGACCACCTGCTCAGGGGTGACACCACCTACCATGGGCTGGGCTGTCCTTCATTGATCATTAATTGAGGAGATGTCTTACAGTTGAATCTCATGGAGGCATTTCCTCAACCAAGGCTCCTTCTTCCTGATGACTTTAGTTCATGTCAAGTTGCTACACAATACCAGCCAGTGCATTCCATTTACAAAAGAAAAAATGTTGAGGTGGTAAAATAATTGATTTGATATCAAAATATGCACATATGTACAATGTGGGTGGTGCTGTACCAAACTTGGTAGCTAAGACCTCCTTGAGTTTCTGATTTCAACTATTTTACACTGATATCCAGAAATATTATTGCTGGATCAACTTAAACTTTCTAGGTTGTCACACAAGTTTATATTTCTACTATAAGAAACAATATAGAGCCAGATAGTAGTGGTACATGCCTTTAATACCCAGCACTTGGGAGGTAGAGGCAGGCAGATATGTATGAGTTCAAGGCCAGACTGATCTACAAAGCGAATTCCAGGTCAGACAAGCCTACACAGAGAAAATCCTGTCTCAAAAAAATGAAAAAAAAAGAGAAAAATATAAAAAAGGAAAGAAGGAAGAAAGAAAAAAGGAAGAGAGAAAGGAAGGAAGGAAGGGAGGGAGGGAGGGAGGGAGGGAGGGAGGAGGGAGGGAGGAAGAAGTAAAGAAAGAACTAATTAACATAGGTGAACCTATAGGATATTACTAAGGAAGTAAGCCAACCTCAGAGTAACAAGCTTGAGTCCATTACCCTTACATAGGAAGCCTCAGGTAGTCAACCACTGTGGAATGGCAGTCCCCAGGGAAATAGAAATGGGAGAGAAGTAGCTGCCCCATGGACAGTTTCAATTCTGCCGCCTTGTAGCTCTGTGATTGCAGGAACCGTACTGCACTGTATGCTTCAAATTCGTGAGGGACAGATAAGGATAAAGCTCCTGTAGAATGCTCTTACCAAAATAAAAATAAACCAAAAACATTAAATAAAACATTGGCAGCTATAAAAACTATTGTGTTCTCAGTATATATAAAGGGTTTCCGTGAATCTAGGATAAACATATGATCGTTTTATTATCATTTTACGTGCTCTCTCACTCTAGGAAGCCTAAGAAACTTGTCACCAAATAAAAGAGTAGTTCCCATAGTAGATACCATGCTCTAGTTTGTAAAGAAAGGACAAAAGCTTTCCTACATGTGCAAGCCTTAAAAATTCACACATATAGTTAAATGAAACTTTATATTACTAGTAAAATAAACAGAAAATAAAAATAAACATTTAGAGTAAAAATAAATATGGGAGAAATAAGACAGAATGTTCATAACAGGAAATCAGTAAAAATTTCTGGAATAACTGCTTTCAGAGTTCTTAGAATTTCTGGAAGAATATTTCTATTAATTTGTATTATATTTTCTTGTATATGTTTACAGTTTTATATTATGTAAATCTTTGCATGTAAAACTTCATATGTAAAGTTTTACATAATACAACTTTATATATTACAAACTTTAAATAATGTAAAGTTATATTATGTTGATATAAACTCCCTACAATTACATATACCAAGAGAACAACATATTACATTTAGTTGGAGAACAAAGAGCGTATAACAGAAAGAGAAACGTGAAGTGTATGAATCCTGGTTGAACACGAAGCCTAAATACGGTAATATATTAATCATATAAACAAGTGTCAACCCACAGCTCGGATGTAAGCTGTTAGAGCAGTTATTTCACAGTACCTTAGAGGACTTTGCAAAATTTCCCTGAGAGACTAACAGTCCACAGAGCATGAACTGGAAGTGAAGGTTTTAGTGAAGTACAAGATGTGGGCTGTAGATGTTCTGCTTGGTGGCAGAACACATGCCTTGGCATAATGGCTCAGTGAACGGGAAAACAAACTGACAAAACAACCTAAAGAAGAGTTGATTCTGTCTCACAGTCTGAGCATACAATCACCCGTGGCCAGCATTGGAGAGGCAGGAGAGTGAGGCTGATCACACTGCAGCCACACTCAGAAAAGAGAGACTTAGATGCTTTCTTCTTCAATCCAATCCAGGATCCCAGCCTATGAGATAGTTCCACAGGGTAGGTCTTCCTCTTCAGTTAAAGCTTTCTGACAACCCTCTTATTGGCCTGTGAGATTAACCATTGCAATGGACAATGTCGTCAGGACTGCTTTCATTGGTCAGGCAGTTTGCCCAGAGAGTAGTATTTCCAGTTCAAAACAGGGATAGCAAGAAAAGTTAGATATGAAAAAGCCTGGAAACATGAGAAAAATCATGAAATATAGGCAGAAATAGAAGAGATGGAAGTCCCCTCCTGCTTTCCTGACTTGTTCTATAGAAATTACGTGTTGTCTTAATCCTGAAGAGGAACTTAAATCAAACATGTCATCCTTAGTTTTGGCTGACTCCAATCTACTTAGTAACAAATTTAAAAGATATCTCATTGATCCCTAATTTTAAAAAGTCCTAAACTCTCTTCTGTAGCATGAATCTTCAAAGTACTTATTAATAAAATCAAACCCGAGGCAAGTTATTGGGGTCCATGCTGGTAGATCAGAGAGACAGAACAAGCCACAGCTATCTCACCTCGCTGGATCCTCAGCTGGTCTTGTCTCCTCAGACTGGAGGCCTCTGAGTCCTCATCCGGAATGGGTCTCAGCTGAATTACTGCTCAAAAGCCTGAAGCTTAACCAGCCAAATGCTTAACCAGCCAAAAGCCTCTAGTTTCTGGTCCTCACGCCTTATATATCTTTCTGTTTTCTACCACCACTCTCTGGGATTAAAGGCTGGCTTTCTGGGATTAAAGGCGTGTGTCACTATGCTTGGCTATTTCCAATGTGGCCTTGAATTTACAGAGATCCAGAGGGATTTCTATCTCTGGAATGCTAGGATTAAAGGTGTGAGTGCCACCATTTTCTGGTCTTTGTATCTAGTGGCTGTCTGTTCTCTGACCCCAGATAAATTTATTAGAGTACACAATATTTTGGTGAACACAATACCACCACATTTCCTCTCTTTTTGTCTAAAATTAAAAAAGCTTATAACTAATACAAGAAAAACTATCTTCAATAAGCATATGCAATATACAGTCAAGATTACATTAACAATGTCTAGTCCATTAACATTTGACAGATCCAGACAAAAAAACTCCATTATATATATTAACAATGTCTAGTCCAGTAACATCTGATAAACTCAGACCAAAAAATTTTCATTACTTATCTTATTTAAAACAAGTAGTTCCTTTTTAAAAGTAGATTCCATAATCTCCATTTTTATCTTATCATATCCACTCTTTTTAAATTTTCTACCTTATCCCTCAAGCACACCCATCTCACCATGGAAAACAGAAAATTTGGAGTGTTCTCATTAGTGGGGCACTAGATAATTCAAACGCGGCAATCCAGAACAATGTGTGGCTCTTAGGTTTGCAGTCAAGAGACTGCATATCCTCTTAGCATACTGTTGTATTCAAGACACTTGAATTTGCAGAAGTGAAAGCAGTGATATCTCTCTCTCTCTCTCTCTCTCTCTCTCTCTCTCTCTCTCTCTCTCTCTCTCTCTCTCTCTCTCTCTCTCCTTTCCTTCCCACCCCCTCTCTCCTTCCCTCCCTCCATCCATCTCTCTCTTGCTCTCTTGATCTCACTCTCTCCCACCCATCCTCTTTCCCACTAGTTTGCTCATCCTCACAGAAATATCACAGGTGTAAATGGAATGACAACATTTAAAAAATTTTAAGACCTTTTTACTCTAAATTGATACATAGCAAAGTACATATAGATTGGTTCAATGTAACATCCCAATGTATCTAAAGGATCATGTTGTAAGACCAGAGGAATTGCATGTCTATTACATCAGACTGCATTATTTTGTTTTGTTTGGGAACTGCTTAAAATTCTCTCCATTTGCTGTTTAGAAGCCTTTAACTAATTGTTGTTAATCGTAATTATTCCACTTTGCTGCAGACATTAGACATCTTTTTAGTACTCAACTGAAACCTGGCCTAGAATGATTCTGTTTTGAGGGTTGGTAGAGATGGCTGGTTGCTGATTTGATGCCTACTTTGAGGAACTCCCTTGAAGTCTGTTCTTAATTTAAGCACAGTGTACATTTGAAACTTCTCAAGCAACTGAAGTCAATCCAAACATGTAAGTACTACGACATGTCAGTTATGGTTTTCCAGCAGTGTTCCCTTCCTTACAAGAGTCACACTGAATTGACAAAGTTTTGCTCTGAATATACCTTGCATGGCTGTGACTTTCAGACATTCTAGTGAAGCCCCTAAACATAACAAGACCCCCAGCTCCAGGAAAAAAATCAGCATTTTTATATGGCATAGCATGGCATTTGTTTGCTCAGGAAACTAGTCTTTTTAATGAAACAGTTTGTCAGCCTTTGTCTTAAAAATTGGAAAACACACTTGAAGTACCTCAAAGCACATAGTGTTCAAAATATGCCTAGGAAATGGAAACTAGGAGAAATAAAATTATATTGTCACTATTATGAGATAATTTTCAAAGATATGCTTTGAGAGCACAAATAATAGAATGAAAGGCCATAGAATATGTCAATTCTGTTATACAGACACAATTGTGTCCCACTTCCTAGGAGTGATATAATCATTACATATCTGACTGATAAAAATAGATGGGTGGACTCTGTATTTTTACTAAAAGGGTAGTCAGCACCGGTCTACTGTGGGTGGACCTGACCACTGGTCTAATCACCCCTATCTCTTTCATCCCACCCATGCCTGACCTAAGATCTTGCCAAAGGAAGCACTATGGCTACTCCCAGTGTCCTGGAATTCCTCAGAAGTATTTTACAGAGCTGGATCCACACATCTAAGAGCTATATTTTTTTTGGAGAGTAATTGGCAAGGTACTTTCTGAATGATAGCAGTCCAGCCAAGATTAAGCTTGCAATAAAACTGAAAGCCTTTCACAATTAAACACTGATAAGTTATTTATGTATTTATAGACTTAGGACTTACAACTTATTTACTGCCTGAGTTATGTTTGGCTGAATTAATGTGGTTAAAGTATAAGATTTTTGACCACTAAAATATCCCTTTGAGAAATACTTTACCGCTTTAAAAAAACAAATCAAAATTACAAACGGACATGGAGAAAGGAGAGCACAATTTAAGGAGTACAAGATCAAGGAGCTGTCTTCCAGTGTTGGCGAGAAAAGGCTACAGTCAGTTGATTTCTAACTAGGACATGCCCCCTGTTTGTTTACCTCAAAGTGAGTCAAAATGTGCCAGGCATGGGGTGAGTGGGGCCTACTTTTATATTTCAATGCCCTATGTTTTCACCCCCTACACTTCACTTGTAAGTTTAATGTAGAACTCAGGTCAATTTACTAATCAAGTACCTTGGTTAGAAATCTTCCCCAACAAATGCCATGCAGCATAACGATTAAGAAAATAATCTCTAGACTCCAACTGCCTGACTGACAAATTGCTTAACACCAGAAATTCCCTCCAGTATCTTCATCTGCTAAACTGAAAATAATAAACAGTGGTTAAATGTTTCAACTCTGATAAAATCATTTTAATGCTAGTGTTTCTTTGTTTATATTCTGCATGCCCGAAGACAAATTACATAATTTCTCTAGGCCTGAGTTCTCTCATTTATGAAATGGTAATTATAACAGAGGCCTGCCAAGCCATTCCTGAGTGAAGAGGAATCTAAATTACATACTATGCCAAATTGTCTTCCCAAAAGATTATGGACTTTTTCCACTATCCCTGGGTATTAACAGTTTATTTTTAAACAAATGATGGGATAGCAGTGGGAATTTTCTTAAACAACCCTAAGTTTTCATAGATTCAATAAACATTTTAAAATTGTAATTCAAGTGTTTCAGAATTGTTTCTTAACATTGTTTGTATGTTATGGACTCAGAAGAGTTTGCCCAGTTCAAATGCCCATTAACTTTCCAGGTATTTTCTGGGAGTTTACCATGTACTAGGAACTACCATAGGCACTGAGCAGAGGACTGTGAGCCACTTAAGTACAAGTAATTATTTCAATAGAGTTCATGTTCTTGTGTTGAGATTAATGGTAAACTAATAAAAACTTACTGTGGAGAAGAATAAGACAAGAAAGAAAGGAATACAGCATTCTGTTGTGGGGAAAGTGTCTTTTACAAGGTTGGTCAGATACATGACTGAAAAGTACTTAATGCTTAATACTTGAGCAAAAGCTTAAAGGAAAGAAGGGGAGGTGGTAGGCATATCTCATGGGGAAGACACCAGGCACAGTAACAAACAAGCAAGACAAAGGTTTGTTTGAGGAATTTAGAGGCAATCATCAGATTGATGCTACAAGTGAGTGAAGATGGAGTCAAAGGAAAAATAAAAAGTCCTTGAACAGCATTGCAAAGCTTTTGACTTTATTTTGGCTAACATGGGGGAAAGCAGACATGTTGCAGGCCATTTTTATGATCTGACTTACTTTTTAGCATGATGACCATGTGTTTTATGATGAGCACAGATACCTTGGTCAAGGATAGAAGCAAGTATATAATGAAAACATGAATAATTCAGAAAAGGTGATGGCTTTAACAGTAGTGACAGTGAAAATGTTTTGTTGCTCTCTTTAAGATAGAACCAACAAAAATGATTGACAGATTGTACGGAGTGACCAAAAAGAAATGAATCAAGGACAACTGCACAGATTTGTGCTTGAAAGTTTAAGTTGATGGAGTTTACACTTGGTTTGATAGCAGAGACTCTGAGATGTGTGGATTTTAGAGAGATTATGAGGAGTTCAGCTTGGGACATCTTAAGGGTTAGAATTATTTAGACATTCTAATATAGATACTATGTGGGGAATTGTATATAAGAGGTCAGATTTCAAGGAAGGGGTCTAGGCTAGGAGCACCCATGTAGCAGACAGTGCACAGACGGTGATTATGCCATATGACTGGAGGACAATTGCAAGGTAACAGGTATTGGTAGAAAAGAAATCTTGAGCATTAAACCTCAGAGCAACCCTGAGAAGAGAGTTCAAGGAGATAAGTACAAACAAGCAACAGTATTTGAGAAGGAAAAGTCAGCGTCTTAAAACGAAACCCAGGAAAGAGCAGTGACCTTGGTGCCAAGTTCAGAAGTGCTTCAGTGGGGATGCTGGTGTTGTCGATATGAATTTATCAGCTGATTTCTGTGTAAGGTTGGAGTTGGTGTTATGTGACCTATACAAGAGCCATTTCAGTGTAGCATAAAACTCAAAGATTGCTGAGGAAGAGTTCAAGACAGGAAGAGGGAGAAATGAGACACAGTAGACAACTCTACCCAGAGCCAATGCTCTCCTGAAGAGCAGTTACGTTACTCCAGCTCGAAGGCATTTGGAACAAGCAGGGGATTTCTTAATAGGGGAAATTAAAGTATATTTGCTTTTTATGGACACGATCCAATAGAGAGGAAAACTGTTGATGAAGGAGACAGATAGAGCAAAAGCTGGGGTTTTCCTTTCACAAGTTAAAAGGGGGCTATGGGGGAAAAAAGTAGAAATGCTTGCATTGTATTTACAGATAGAAAACATAGGTAGTAAGAGGCACATACGTCGATAGATATGTAGTTGTGAAGGTAGCATGATTTGCTTTTTGACTTTTCTATTGTCGAAAGAAAATAGGAAGCAAATGTTGGCATCCAAAAATGAGGTCTGAGCTGGTAAATGAAAACTCCTGGTAGAGACCCAGATGAAGGACAGAATAAATGATCTAGGAAAGTGCAAGTGGTAGCTTTGTACAGTGTTTGAAGCTGGTGGCCATGAATGAAACTTGTAACGAAGCCCACTAGTCCAGCCTGAGTGTTTCCCTCCATTTCCATAGGTGCAGGTATATACTATGAGAGATGGAATGAACACAAATTGGAGTTTTGAAAAGCAAACAAAAATGGACACGTGTTTGCAAACATGTGGTGTTGGTAGTAAGTTTATCTTGTAATGAAATGTGCCTGTATGATATTTTTAAATAGTAGGGATGATGAATTATAGTGTTTTGCAGTGGACAAGGAATAATTACAGTTTGGGCATTTTGCGGTAGTAATAGGAATGCATCATTTATTAATATTTAACAGAAAATCTTAAAATATACTTATGTAAAACAAACATTTTATGCTTTATCTCAAGAAGTTATAGCTTAGAGATTTGGTCACCACTGGACACTATCCTCCATACAGCTTCAAGCCTACTTCCCTCCTTAGAGCCTCATGCTTACCATGGGTGGACCCTGGGAATGGGACTTGACCTTCTTATATTGTAGCTGAGGATCAGACAGGAAAGAGAAGTTGCCAGTTCCTTGAGAGCAGGTCCCATACAGTGATAGAACTTCATTTCTGCCACATTCTACTGATTAAAGGTGTCACAGCACATGCTGAGATTCAAGGGAGGGCATCAGATTTTCATGAGAAGATCATCAAAACTGATCATCATCCTTGATCACCTACTACTGTGATATGGACTTCTTATTGCCAGCGACAGAAATGACATAAATTGGAGGTCAACTAACTGGTCTTCTCAAGACATGAAATAGAGGCAATACAGTGCATGCCCATGGCATAAAAGAATAAGAATAATGAGGACAGGAAATAGAGTTCAAGCTCTCCTTGGCCTCTTGCTAAAACAGTTGTGCTCTGAACCTGCAGGCCAAGTGCCAGGTAGCCACAGTTTCCATATCCTTACACTGAGGTAACTGCTCTTTGAAAAAAAAAAAAAAGATGCACCTGATTTGAACCCATACTCATATTTTCTCTTGTTATTCTTCTCCAACCAACACAGAAGAAAACTGCTTCTACATACTGTGCAAAATATTTGCACACAACTTAGAGAGGACGTAAAACATGTATGGAGACATATGAAAGTCACCAGCAAATGCTACACCTTTTAAAAATTGATTTCAGTGTCTGTGGAGTAGGGTGAGAATATATTCTGGAATAAATCTCTCTTGGGTACCAAAGGATGTCAGTATTCCCTCTTTAAAACCTGCCATTAAAGGATATGGACTGAAGGATTACATATATAGAGGCAGGTACCTCTGCATCCATACCTGTTGATTCTGACTAGTTTTCTATGTATATTTTAAAGTTTGGGGTTTTTTTGTTTTTTTGTTTTTGTTTTGTTTTGTTGTTGTTGTTTTGGTCTTTTTTGTTATTTTGTCTTTTTTTTCAGAGCTGAGGACCAAACCCAGGGCCTTGCTCTTGCTAGGCAAGCACTCTACCACTGAGCTAAATCCTCTACCCCTTAATGTTTGTTTTAAATTTATTCTGTTCTTCACTATTATTTACCAAGCCATTCATTTGTAGCCTATATTTATTATTTTTCTTCATTCATAAACTATAGAAATTTACAAGATATATTTTCTTCTACTACCCGCCAGTTTCATTGAACATGTTAAATAAATACACATTCAGAAAGGTGCACAGTCAATTCAGGCTTCAGCAGAGAAGTGTATTTCTGTAGTAGATGGTGACCTTGCAGAAATTGGTCACAACTGGTCAAAGTGCACAGAATAAGTGCCAGTGGAGTGCTCAGCCACAATGGGACATCTAAATTACAGACCACCACTCTCACCCTCAAAGCCCAGGAAGCATCAGGGAAGAGGAAGCATAAAAATAGTCAGAGCCAGAGGTTTGGGAGGACAAGAGCAAAACTGTTGTCTGGACATGACAAAACTACAGGAAACATGAACTCACAAGAACTCTAGGTACCTGCACAAGACACATACAAGATTAAGCTAGTCAGCATCCTAGCATGGAGTAGAAATGTTTTCATGGTCACTCATTCCTAACTGAGAGTCTATGGACAGTTGATGTCTCTCTTGACAGAGGGAATCAGTTTTCAAAAGTATAGCTCCTGGCTGGCTGACCATGATCCTATGTACGACCCCACATCCAGGAGTATATGGAAAGCACAAATTGAAGTCAAGTGGTTATGTTTCTTTTAATACAGGGATTTGGGGGAGAGGTGGAAGTGGGGCTAGATTTTAGAGGTGTCATGGATAGGAGTGGGAGGTGAATATTACCAGGTTGCATTGTGTGAGCCTCAAATAAATAATAAAAATAGTTTAAAATGTATGCAAAACTAATGCATGCAGCAAATGTATTTTTAATTTAATCTAAGAATTTTCATACATATACTATGTATCTTGATTGGATATGTACTTCCCTCTCCATTCCAACTACCCGCAGAACCCACCCATCATATCTCTCCCAACTTTCTGTCTTCCTTTGTTTCTTTCTTTATTTATTTATTTACCCACTGAATTTAATTAGTGATATTTATGTGTGCATTGGTGTGGGACCATCCACCAGAGAATGGGGAGCCAACAATGGCCACGCCCCAAAAGAAAAGCAACTCTACCTTCTCCAGAACCTACTGAGGTTGCCAGTAGCACCTCAGCTAAGGGTGAGCCCTCAGAAGCATCTTCCTCAATCTGTGCTGGAACTATTAACAAGTCTGATCTATACAGAAACCAGTATAGATCACCACAGAAGATATCTGCTCATCAATGCAGCAGCCATTTAACAAATATGGCCGTTTTCTCCAAATCTCCCCGCATGTTCTCTCTCAATCATGATCCCACTCTAGCTCTCCAGATTCCTACTGCTTCTGGAGTTAGTTTTCTTATTTTCTCTACAGTTTTACTATTTAATCATGCAATTCTCAACAGTATGGATTATGTTTCCCTATATCCATGTTCATATCTGTGTGTGTGCACATGTGCCTGCGTATTTATGTAAATTTGATAATTTTTTTGCCTTCTTTTGTAACACGCTACTTTAATACAAAATTATATAGTTTTTAACCAATTCTCACTGCTGTGTGTATGGCTTCAAATGCAAAGAAACTTCTTACTCAACCATTAGAGTGTATTTGGACTGTTTCAAGATTGAAATTATTAAAAATAGTAATATGAGCTCTGGCTGCCTGTGTGCATGCATTTTGAGAATGGTATTGAAATGGATTTCATTTAACGTAGCTTCAATTTGGCATCAGAAATCATCATATTGTCCATATATTGAACTACTTGACACTGTCCATGCCACGGGATGACAATACCTTTAACCATCTGCTCCAATGAAAATGACTATGAGTCATTTAAACTCTATCTTTCTAAAAATTTACCTCTCAAGTATCCCCATGTGTGATAGTTTAAGTAATAGTAATGTTCAGCACATTTTCAAATACATGTACCTTTAAGAATGACTTTTACGCCAGGCGTGGTGGCACACGCCTTTAATCCCAGCACTCGCGAGGCAGAGCCAGGCTGATCTCTGTGAGTTCCAGGCCAGCCTGGACTACCAAGTGAGTTCCAGGAAAGGCACAAAGCTACACAGAGAAACCCTGTCTCGAAAAAAAAAAAAAACAAACAAAAAAAAACGAATGACTTTTACATTTATTTATCTATAGGACTGTGGTCCTTTTTCATACAGACTTCTAACAGTTCCTTACATGTTCAAGAAAAATTATACCTTTTTGAATATAAATAAAATTAAATAAAAATTGACATAAATAAAAATTCATTTTACATACTCAAATATAGTTATCTCTCTTTTAACAAGGAAATATCAATTTTAAGTTATGAATATATTTTGTCTTCCTATTCTATTGTACAAAATTTACTGACTTAACTTTTGCAATACATATACAGTCCATATGGAAATGATTTCATGTGGGATATTGATGTGAATTAAATCTCTGTTCTATAGAACCATGTCCTTTTTTCTGGCTCAGTCCATTGAAAGAGCCTACTCTGGAGCCATTGCTCTACAATGTGAATTGTGTGTGTTTAATTATATTGTTTTATTTTTTGAGATTATAGTGTAATTACATAATTTCCTCCCTTCCTTTTCCTCCTTCCAACCCCTTCCATGCATTCTTTCCCTTGTTGTCTTTCACATCCAGGGCCTCTTTTTCTTTAATTGCTGTTACACAGCATCCATCATAAGTACATAAATAAAACCTGCCCAGTCCATATAATGTTACTTGTATTTATTTGTTTTCATGGCTGACCAAGTGGTATTGGGTAACCAATTGATGTGCTCTTCCCTGAGGAAGACTATTTCTCCTACTCCCAGAACTACTTAGCTGCATATAGTTCCTATCTGGGTCAAGACCTAAGATTCCCCCTTCTGATGTTAACTAGTCTAGTGGCATTGCCCTTGTTCAAGACATATTTAGACAGACATGTTTCTGAGACATTGTGGATATAGCTTCTGTGACATTTCTAGAAGAAACAATCTCATAGAGAACCACTCTTCTTCTGGCTCTTACAATCTTTCCACCCCTTCTCCCGCAACAATCTCTGAGCCTTGGGTGCGAGAGATGAGTTGCAGATGTACCTGTTAGGACTATCTCCACAATTATGCATTTTGATCAGTTGTGGTTTTCTGCAATGGTCTCAATCTGTTGCAAAGAGAAATTTCCTTTAGAAAGGGTGATAACTATACTTACCTGTGGCTTTAAGGATAAATATTTAGAATATAGTTAGCGATTTTACCAATTTAATAAAGTGGTAGTTATAGGTTCTATAATATGCTTCAAAGAGAAGTTTTCCTGATGATGAATAAAAAGTACACTTATCCATGGGTAGAAAAGGACAAATACTTAGAATATATTTAAGGATTATGCTGGTTTGGAAAAGTGATGGTTGTAGGTTCTTCTCCAAGATCTATGACTTCACTAGCCTTGGGTAGTTGGATAGATTTCCAGTACCAGGCAAGATTTTCCCAAGAACAATTGGGCCTTCAGTTCAATTATATAGCTACTGATTACTGCCAAGATATGCATGCCAGTATTACACCCAGTATTGTGCCATGTTGGTCATTGTTACGATTTGCCACTGTCAAAGTTTTGTATGACTACTGGATGCTTCCCTCCTTTTGAAGCTTTGATGGTGACTTTTGGTACTATAAAAGATACACATCTGGGAGGAGGCATTAGATCTATCTTGGGTCCTCTGAACCTTCTACCAAAAGTACATGATATCTTCAGCAATAGGGTACTTTCCACTTGTGGGAGGCAACCATGAACAATAGCAATAGCCTATAATGTTTGGAGAATGTCTTAGTCAACCTTAACCAACAACTAAAATGAGAGCTTCTCGTGCCATGTGTTGGGGGGGTTTGTCAGATAGTATGTGACTCTTAAAGGCAACATGGTCATCCAAGACAGGAGATTTTCATTTGAACTATATATGTACACATATCCACAGACTTATGTGTATTAATGTCTTTAGGCAGTTAATAGTATGATTCGCTATGACTTCTTCAGACTTCTTTATTGTTATTTTATCCTCTTACCTCTTTCTTTTGTATTTGTCTCCATACCCCTCCTAATTAAAGCCCATTCATTTCTCCAATTTCCCCTCTTAGATGATTTGTATCCTGCTATGTTCCTCTCTACTACTTTCCCACCCCTAGAATGGACCCTTTTAACTTCTCTGACTTCTGCAGTACCCCAGGTTATATACTAACATCTGAAGATTTACAACTCAGAACATCAGATGAGATAGAATGCCCAATATTTGTCTTTTAAGTCTGGGTTATCTCATGCAATATGATTTTTTTTCTTGATCCAGCCGTTTTCCTACAAAGTCCATTCTTTTGCACTAGTGTATAGTGTAATTCCATAGTGTATATGAACCACATTTTTGTACAATGATGAATTTTTATAATTCATCCACCCCATCTATATCTATGGAAACTCTGTGGCTCCTTATGTTAGTGATGGTCAGTGAGACCCTTTGTAACAAATATTAACATCAAGTAAAAATGTACCCAAGAGTGACTTAAAGGATCTTTTTTTGTAATTTCAAATATAGTTTTTTTTAATAACTATTGTCATTGTGACTGGGATTAGCTTGAGCATGTAAATTTATTTATTTTTAGTAAGTGACAGATTTATACACTGGGTCTTCTGAACATGCACTTAAATTATTCTCTTATTCCCTAGTCTTGTGTGATTTATTTCAGCAACAGTTTATAATGCCCATATAGGAATCTTGGTATTTGATATTATCACATTATGCAAATGATGAGCTTTTCATTTTGTTTTCCTTCTTGTGACTGACATAAAAATGCAAATGTTTGCATAGCACAAGCCATCTTATTTCCAGAACCCTGCTTGTGCCAGCCAGGCTTTCCCTTGGTATTCCCAGGTATAAATACCTGGACTTACAGTTGAATAGGAGAAAGGCTTCTTCTTCCTCATGATTTCAGAGGTCTAGTTAGCTGGCTGCATTGGTCTATGGTGAGGCAGGGTTGCATGGTGAGAGGATATGGGAGAGGAGAGCTATCAACCTCATGGCAGCCAGAGAGCAGAGAAGACAAGAAGGAACCAAGACGAGATACCTTTGGAGTTACCTGCTTCTCCAGTGAGACTCTTCTTATCCCTGTCTCCTACCAATAATGCCATCAAATTAATAATCTATCAATGGATTAACCCATTGATGAAGGCTAAGTCCTCATGGTCCAATCATCTCTCATAGTATCACCACCTGGAAGCTATGCCTTGAACATATGAGCCCTTGGGCCGCGGGGGCGGAGGGTGGGGGAGGGAGGACATCCCCTATTTATCAGCAATACCAGTTCAACTTGTTCATCAATTGTACTGACTGATTCGACTATCTTCATTTGAAATGAAATGATGAAGTTACATGCTGATAGACTTAGTATAACTATGGACTGTTTCTCTAAGGAACACTTGAGGAGTCTTGGAGCAGAGAATAATTAAAAAGAGCATCCAACAGAAAGCTGAGCCACAGAGGAGTTCAACAGTAATTTTTGTCAACAGAGTAATACTTATTGCCTTTACCTTTTTATATTTAAAGTTTAACTTGTTGGTCATTATATAATATATACCAGTTAAAAGTTATTTTAGTATACCATCTTGCAACTTTGTTGAACAAAGTTCATTTTAAAACCCATCATCTCTAAGCATCTCCTGAGCATGACTTCAGAACATGGAAAACATCCAATAGGTGACTTTGAAAGACAGGGAAAGAAATAGTCCTGGAAGTTGTCTTTTCAAACTTGAAACTTTTTTCCTCAAGCAGAGTTGGAATTTATTAGGAAAAGGTTTTAGAGTTTGGGAGGTGGCTCAGTCAGTACAGTTCTAGCCTTGCAAGCATGAAGACCTAAACTTGATCCCCAGAATCCACATAAGATGCCATGCCATATGTGATGGTGTAGTTTTAATTCCAGCATGGGGGAGAATGAACCTAGGGGCTGGCTGGCTAGTCAGCCCAGTTTACTTGGTCAGTCCCAGACCAGGGGGAGATACTGCCCCCACCAAAACAAGTAAGCAAGCAAACAAACAGAGCCTGAAGAACAACTGTAGAGTTTGGAGTTTGGTTTCTGGCCTACGTACATGAGAGTTGACATAGATTGGAACACAACCATTAAGAGAAAGAGAGATGCTTAGTAAAAGAACAGAAAACATTCAAGACATGGGTGCAGATTGCTCTATGAGGCCCTGGAGAGAGATTCACTTTCTGAATGAGAATGAGACTTAAATTTGATTGTCAACTAAAATATAATCAGTAAAACTTTTATGGGTTAGCAGAAATCTTTATACACATTGTAACTATTAATCTTAAATAAATGTTTATGAAATTACAGTTTTCCATTCATCACTTAGTTGACAGAAGAAGTCTTGGTCTTTACACAGTTTTTTACTTCCTTTTTTTTTTTTTTTTTTGAGACAGAGTTTATCTGTGTAGCTTTGGAGCCTATCCTGGAACTCACTCTGTAGATGATAATCAATTTTCACAAATTGTCTAAATATTCACAAGTAGTATGTTTTTCAGAAGTAGGATGCAAGAAATTAAGTCATAACTAACATCAAAAAGCAAACATCACATGTCACTTGCTGGAACCTGCACCACTCATCCATCTGTGTTGAGTAACACACTAAAACAGCAAGAGCTGACCTCAAGCTAAGGAAGGAGATGGAGTGCCAAGTACTTGAGGAGCCAGCCTGTTGCACTACTTGCTGTACCATCTCTTGAGTCCAGCCAAGATACCTTGCTGAGATTTGTGAGCAAATGAAAAAGAAGATAAAAATTGGCAGAGGATGAGATAGATCCCATGCCTTGTCACTGTCAACGGCACATCTACTGCTGGTGAGCAATGGCTTGGATGTTGACATAATGTGTTTTACAGAAGGCCTTAATGAACCCATTCTATGTTAACACATCAAGATAATACACACACACACACACACACACACACACACACACACACACACACACACTGTATTTGCTTTTAAAAGCAAACAGTAGTGGCTACCATTCTGGAGGTGAAAATTGGGAATTTACTGACTGTTATTCCCTAAAGCAATGAGGGGATATGAAAATTTACAGAAAAGATATACAAATTATTCTGTTATCTTTCTCCAGAAAAATAAACTCTTCCAAAGATCCTCCCAATCAACATTCTTTAGCATGTACACAATCTGCTTCATCACTGCTGCCTATCTGAGTTGTAGGGAGAGAATGTGAAAGACTTTGTTTTCTTAGAATCAGGGAAGGTTAGTAGAGTAAATAAAGTAAATAAATAAGAAAATCAAATAAAACTTACCGAATCAAGGTAGCATCGTGGAAAGCAAATGATGGAAAGTAGAACCAGGTGACAGTATGACAAGCAATAAAGACATGTCTCATCACCAGGTCTGCCAGGGTCCTCCGCTCACAAAGATGGAGCCCTTCAGTCCTTACAGTAGCAAAAGGGAAAATTCCTCAAAGCTACACGAGGGCAGGACAGAAGACTCCCCAAAACAATATACTTTATCCAAACAAGTCAGTTTTAAAAGTACTAGAAGAAAAGTTAACTGTTCATCTTTAATTTTTTTTAATTATTGAAAATAGTCTTCTCTCATACAATACATCCAGACTACACTTTCTCCTCCCTCCATTGCACCCCCCCAGCTCCCCCAATCCATCTCCCCTTTTACCAACCCACTCTCCCTCTGTCTCCCTTCAGAAAAGAGCAGGCCCCCAAGTGACAACAACCAAATATGACAAAACAAAATGCAATAAGAAAAGGCAAAAGGTCTCATATTGAAGCTGGAAAAAGCAATCCAACAGGAGAAAAAGGAGTCCCAGGAACAGGCAAAAGAGTCAGAGATACACCCATTTCCACTGTTAGGAGTCCCACAAAACCACCATGCTGACAGTCTTAAAACCAATAAAATATGGGACACATAAAATATGGGACTTTGCATTATTTACCTCATATAAGCAAACTTTTTCTAGATTTACTGTCAGATAAAATAGATTTAGACATTTAAATCATTTCCCCTAGATGGTATTACATTCATGAGGATAGATGACAAGAATCTGCTCCCTGATGCTGATTTCTTGACAACTAGTATAAGTTAACCTTATTTATTTGCATTGAAAATGTTAGAGTTCTGAAAATTACACAAATTTATGTTGTAATTACAGTATGAAAAAGAGATGGACAATGATTAGGGCAGTTGGTGTGACTGTAGTCTGAAGCATCTCATTAATCACAGCCCAACCAGATTTCAACATTAACAGAATGCATCATCTTTAATTTCATAGTTACCTTCCAACCCAAATAGAACAAAACATACAATTAAGCCACTTAAAATAGCTGGGTTAGGTCACTGTGCCTTTTGGTCAAACCCTTTCCTTTTTGAAAGACAATAGATTTCTTCATAGGAAGCGTCCCTGGCATGCCTACATGTGAATGCTGCCTACTGGTTTTAGAACTTCCCTGGGGGGAAAAGTGTCCAAGTGCCCTAAAATAGTTACTGTTTCTTGGGGTAGAACTACTAAATGCAATGCCTCCTGTTGTCCCTGGCATCACAGGGAATGCCTTCAGTATTCCACCAAGGCATAATTGCCGTTGAATTTCAGAGATAACGCTTTATCAGATTGAGGACATTCCCATCTGTTCTTGTTGTTGAGAATTGTTCATATAAAAGATTTGAATAGAAGGGTATATTTCTAACATAATAAGGTGATATGAATCTTCTCTTTTTCTCTGTGAATGTCGTGACTTCAATCACTATTTTTTTTTTAATCTTAAACAGCCAATGTATTTTTAGAATGAGCCCAACCCACTTATGATATTTTTATTACTATCCACCACTGGATATTTGCTTTTAACGTTGTATTTAAATTTTTTTTTTTTTTTGGTTTTTCGAGACAGGGTTTCTCTGTGTAGCTTTGCGCCTCTCCTGGAACTCACTTGGTAGCCCAGGCTGGCCTCGAACTCACAGAGATCCACCTGGCTCTGCCTCCCAAGTGCTGGGATTAAAGGCATGCGCCACCATCGCCCGGCTGTATTTAATATTTTAAGACATGAAGGCTGACCAGTAGTTCATCTTATATGCATTTTCTTCATCATTTTTTGTCATTGAGAAGTTTCTGGTCTCATAAAGACTACTGAATTGATGACATTTTTCTAGTTTCTAGATGCTCATATAAAGTTTCCGTTAATTATTTTTCAATACATGTTTTGTTAAAACCTAATAGTATTATTTCATTGTTTGACAAAGCTTGGCAAACACTTTACACAAGAAAAAGCAGTGTTTGCAATTTCTTATGTGTCCATAATAATTCAGGTTATTCTTTTAGCTCATTAGGAAAAACACCTGAATGTGGATTGTCCCTCACTCTCCAGACTTGAATTATAGATTCATTGTTGTTAAAACATATAGGAATGTGCAAGCTTTAGTTTTTCACCATCAGTTTTATAAAGTTTTGTAATCTGTATTTTTTTTCAGAGTTCTACTATCGAGTCGGCATCACTCATCAGTCTGTTTTGCTACCCTCCCAATGGCAGCAGCATCTACAACAGTGCTCACACGTCCCTGACATCACAAATCTGTGTATTTCTTTCATGGACTTCTTTATCTTTCCCCATCCTGTTTGTTGAGCATCATTTTGTATGTCTTCACTGAAAGCCACATTTTTGCTTTGTTGATGCCTCATATTTTATGCCCTTAATTTTAGCTTCCATTTTCCCCATTTCTAATGCATATTATTATAAAGTGAGTCTAAGTGTGGTGCCTCCATCCAGGCATACATTTCCTTTGGTCAGGTTCATCTTTCTAGTACTCTCATCACTGCTCACTTCTTCATTTCCCTTTCTACAGCCTTAAGTCCCACTGCCCATTTTAGCTTCATTTTTAAAATATTAATAACCTTGAACCCTTCACATGACAACTTCAAATCCAACCATTCATCTGCAAATGACACAGTTTCATTCCTTACCATTCCATTTTTTCATATACACCACATTTTCCTTATCCATCTGTCCATTGATGGGCACCTAAGCAGGTTTGATAATTTGGCTATTGTGGATAGTGTCTCAGGAAACTCGAGTGATCAGATATCTTTGAACTAAACCATGTTTGATTCTGCTGGGTATATACCTGAAAGTTGTGTGCTGGACCACGTGGAGTTTCTATTTTTAACTTTTGAAGAACTTCATTACTGAATCCCATATTGGATGCACTGCTTTACATTCCCACCAGGCATGAGTAAGAGTCCCTGTCTTTCCAGCATCCTCACTGGTACTTACTGTTTGCTTTACTGGGAATAGTTATTTTGAGTAGATTGGGAATCTCAGTGTGATTTTGATTTGCATTTCCCTAATGGTAAAGTGTACTAAATAATTTTTCATGTATTTATCAGCCACTTAGACATCTTCATGTGAAGAGTGTTATTCCCACTGCTGACAATTTAGTGGCATATTTTGTGATCATTCTTACTAATGATAGTCTGTTATTACTAACCTGAAAGTAAATGGAACATTATCTGAAGAGACTAGGAAGAGCATACTGTTTACATTCTGTGAACTTCACAGTGATATCTATTTGAATTAGTAAAAATACTCATTAGTGTGGCGATGCTTTCAACTATCTCTATCTATCTATCTATCTATCTATCTATCTATCTGTCTGTCTGTCTGTCTGTCTATCTATATTTCTATCTATCTATCTATCTATCTATCTATCTATCTATCTATCTATCTATCTTTGAATTTTTCACATTGAAACCCCAAGATGGGAGAAAACTTCCCAAACCTCTTGCTTTAACTCAGCAATACCTAGTGCAAACCTAACGAGAAAACTTAAATAACATGACTACCATGACTATTTCTAGTACCTTCTGCTTATAGTTCACATTTAGAGTTTCTTCCTCAAGTATCTTGACAGTGTTGTTTGATCTTCATCTTAGAGACTAAGGCATACCCTTGTTTCTTGGTTATACAATAATAAACACTTATGGTTTTTAAAAGACAATGAACATGACATATGTTTATGTAAACAGCATTAGTTTAAAATGTGTTTATACAGATAGAAATATTGCTAAAAGATTCCAAAGAAACTGGACATCAAAAGTTGTTGTTGTCCTTAACTATTTGTATTTTTTACCATTGTTTGCTTTTTCTAAACATATCATGTTAAGTTCACAAATTCATTGTAGATTTTACCATGCATTATGATCCTGGGATTTTTACTCAGTCTTGGACTGAGGTGAGTGCTCCTCTGTGCAACTGAGGATAAATAAAAAATATGAAAATCCACTTTTAAAAACTTTATATAAATCAACATTAGAAACTTTGGATTAATTGGCATTCCTCTAAGAAATAAATGAAAATAATCATTTCATGAAAACAGTGCTGTTACTGGTGATAATAGCTAGTACTTAAAGAGAAAAATGATTTTGAGGCATGTTTTCATTACATTTCTTGTTAATATGACAATGTACCAGGAAAAAGTAACTTAAATAAAGACAGGCTTAATTTGGCTCAAAGTTTGGGGGTAGTGTTCATCAAGGCATAAGGTGTATAGAGAGTACATGAGAATTCCACATTTATTTTATTTACCTGTATTCTAGAATATCCTATGTTTATATCGGGATCATATTTTTATCTTTCTGAAAATTAGATATTGACATTCTGAATTGGGAACAACGTCACAAGTATTGTATACGTGACAACAAAAGCAAACACACAAACACTTGAGGTTAGAAAGGGAGGCAAACAGAGTGTGAATCCTTCCGCTTACTTATCAAATGAGCTTACAAGTTTCCTGAGAGATTATTTTCTCCTTATCTACTTTCCTAGTATTCTCACTATACCAATATATATCCTTTTTATATCTGACAAAAGGCATAGTTCACAAATATAAGGCCCTGATTTGCCTGTATAAAGTCCTGGATGATGATTTTTCAGCTCTGTTGAGCCATGGCTACTACTTGCTTATGAAAAAAGGTGATTTCTGGGAATCCTCCATCTTCACGTAAGAGAGTTCATTAAAATTAAAATTAAAAAATGCTGAGTCCTATTGAGAAAGGCTCATGAACAAATTTTTTGAAATCTGTAATGTTTGAAACATGGAATAATGTTATTTTGATGATTGATTTAAAAACTTAAAAATGTATAAGAAAATGGCACACTCCCCTTGTGTATTTCTGGACCATGTCATTCCTCCAAACACAAGTTTCCTAGTCATCAAGAGCATTTCCATCCTCCTCACTCTATAGACACTGAGCAAAACCAAGAACTACTTAAGCACAGATTTCCTTGACCCTCTTTTCTTACCCTTAATCAAATGTGTTAAATGTATTACTGGGGAAACAAAATCCCAACCCCAAACAGCAACTAAACTATCTGCACTTCCAAAACTGATTCTTTTGAACTCTTCAGAGTGATTTTTCATTCTTTTCTCTCTGCCCCTTTACTACAGATTTATTTTGTAACTACTGTTTCCACCTAACACAGGTTCTAACAATGCTGTCCAATCCCCTCCTTCCAAAGGCAATTTACCTCTTTTGACACCTATCATCTGTCAGTGTCTTCTCTCCATATTAATATCCATGACTTTCTTGGGAATCAGCAAGTGGGACTATGTTTGTTGATGGAGGCAGACAGCTAGCAGTTTATACTCCAGCAGTGACATGCATTATTTAGGTGACCTTTGTCAACCAATTAAGTGGCTTTGTTTTTCACCTTTCACCTTATCTATACAAACTTAGGACAATAACGTTTACCTCTTCAGTTTTTATAAGCAGGTAGAACTGACTCACAGACAATGTCATCCACATGGATATTAGAACAGTATGCCTTTTATATTTTAGGTGCCTTCCAGGTGAAGTATTTAGTGAGTGCCCAGGAAGGACTTCCTTTGGCAGCCCAGCATCCCTCTTTTGGTAAGAGCCTTCTGGGGAATCATTTCCCACCATTATGTCTAGTCTTCCTGAAGCTGTAAATCAAGGTACCTCCCTTGCCAAACTTGTGGGTATATTACTTAATCCAGAGAATTTGGGCTTTCAATCCTGTTAATTTGTGCCTTAAATGTAGTAATGGAAACCTGGAAGAAAAGAATGGAATGTGCTTATTCCATTCCAAAAGATAGCTGTCTAGTTGCTTTTATTAAAATTTCTAGGTTAACCACTTACACTCTTTCTTATTTCCCCCACTCCAACAATGAAATCACAAGACAATTGTCTAGTCTATCTTACTATGACCCCTGGGTCACCTACTTTTAATACTTTCTTGCTTTTCCTCCAGTACCTCTCCCTTCTGTCCCATCCTTACCACAAAGATTACTACCTAGTATATGTATTTCTATTTGATGTAATAAAATTAAAACATGTCACTTGTACCTGTCTCCAAATAAAAGATTGCATCATCTATATTCTAACTTCCCATAGACAAAGCCCAATGCCTAACACTTAAAATTCTCAGTAAAGTTGTGTAATACAAAGGAGCTCTTCAGCTTCCATTGGCCTTCTCTGGTTGAAGTTCTGTCTTAATTTGCATTTGAAATGAAAGTTGTTGGACATTTTACTTGCTTATTCCCCAAAGAGAAATATTTGCGCACTATCTTATTTTAAAAAAAATAACTCACATTTACATAGAAACAGAAGAAAATTTTAAGAGAATGGGATTTTTCATAAAGAAAATCATAAAACAAACTAAAAATATTTATTATCTTGACCATTGTCTTAATTAATTTATTTCAAATGATTTGGTATAGAGCTTGCTATTCTGCCTGTTCCTCAGACACATCTGAGAATTTTTTATATGACTTGCTCTGCCTTGAAGACCAGTTTGGCAGAAAGCTATGACTGTATAATTTATAATGCAGTAAATTTTACATGCTCCAGATAATGTTGATGTGGAATAAGATTAGAAGATGGAAAACTATGGAGCCCATTGATTATGTAAGGTGTTTAAACTGTGATGTTTTGTGAATAATACTTTGCATGAAAAAAATCATTGTCTAGATTTGAGAACAAAAATATGAGCATGAAGATTCAAGGAAATAAACTTGTCTGAAAAAAAACTAATACTCTACAATTATTTTTCCATCAAAATAAAATAATGCCAAGTACACTGTCTCCTCTAAGCAAAGAAGTCATTAAAACTGAAGGGAAGTACTAAAAGTGGTGATTCAAATAGCATCCATCTGTCCGGTTAGGCAGATGAGCTGTTTTAGCTAATTTCCAGTTTCTACTTGGTGGAATTCATGGACTATTTTGAGAACCAATGGGTAATTGGAAATTGGGTGCCAGCATAGGTATTTGATTTGGAAATAATGTCTTTGAAAACCATCAATTACAAATAAAAAAAACCAAACTATCCTTGTTTTGCTACCAGTTTATAAATGTAGGAGACAAGTTCTCTGGCTACAGGTGGTAACAAATGGATGTGAGGAAATACAAAGCATCTGCACTGTCTCCAGATGCCCTTTGATGAGTAGGGAAGGAAGAGCAACAGGGTCTGCTATAAGACAAATTTGAAAAGTGCAGAGCCGTAAATAATTTGAGCACAGAGCTGTAAGGAGGCATTCTGAAAGTACCTGCAGCTTGGTCCCTGGCATGAGGATTCAAGGCTGAGAGCCCCAACCAATTTATCAAATGTGAAGGACCTCTACATGTTATACACCTGACACACCCAGTCATTAAAACTTTAGAAGACATCGCTTAGTCAAGACACAGGCTTAGCTGCCAAGTCTATGAATGTATACGCACTTGAAATATTGTCTTTCCTTAAGATGGATCAATTTCAGACCTAAATGTAAAAAGCAAATATTTAAGTGTCTTATGAATGGGCATTGCTGAGAGTTAAGGCCATGTGTTCTGATTAATAAACATATGAAGGATGGAGGAACCTGCATTTTCATAGGAAGCTCACAGCAGCATCTGGATGACTGGAGGTCTAAGAACAACACTTGGAAAAGAGAATGAAAATCAATGTCCTTCCGTCATTGAAAACAACTTAATTGAAGAGAAAGGACTCATCTAGTACATTCCTGAGAAAAGCAGAGCCCTGGCTGAAGGAAAGAAGCCTCAGAGAACAAGGGGTGATGAGATAAAGCCTGAGTACAAAACAGTCCAGAACGTGGGGTCTGACCAAAGGGATTCGGAACCAACAGTTTCTAAGAAGTCAAATGACAAAACATTGTCAGACCATTTTAGAGGGAGCAAAGGCTTGAGAAGCTTAAGAATGTTAAGCTCTATATCAACAAACATCTACTGGATAAAGATGAATGCCAGCACTGGAAAGGAGCTTGGGGACATCTTCACTGGTAGGCAGTGGCATCCTGGGATTCAGGAAGACAGTTTCTGACATAGCATACACCAGGAAGTCCCTGCAATTCTGAAATGCAACTCTAAGTCTCTAGACAGGGTTTCAGGTGTATAGCATGAAGCTTTTATGCTCAGTACTTCTGGTAAGAGTTGAGAAGCAATTTTCATTATATAAAAACCATCAAGATAGCTCAAAGGGAATACAGCCTTAAGCTCCTTGAATCAGGAACAGAAATGATCCGCTTTTTTGGCAGATCTCCTAGGTGACTGATGCAAACCAAGTTTAAGAACCAGTGATACCCGCTACTGTTTGGATTTACACTTGACCTACAGCAATTATCCACTGGTACTTTGGGCAAGTTCTCTGTCTCATCGGTGCTCCACTTCCATGTCTATAAATCCAGATTAGTAAGGCACATGCTGCTATTCTCTCAGCTTCATCCCAGGCATCTCAAATCTTGCCTAAGCAGGGTTGTATTCCCTGCATATTTTCAGTCCTTACTCCCTCCACAGTTATGTAGAATAGTAATTTCTCAAGCTTCAATATACACTGAGCCACTCAGAAGTATCAATAAGTCACTGTTTTGGATCATAAACCCAGATTTTCAGAATCTGTAGGTCTGCCTGTGACCCAAGAATGTGATCCTCTAACAAATTTTCAAGAGATATAGATGTTGACCTGAGGTAGACTTTTAGAACCAGTGATATAGAACCCACGGCAGACAGGGTTCTTTATTATGGGACACCACTGCCGTGCTTAAACTGTGGGATAACAAGAATAGGAAAGTGTACATGATCTCATAGTTCTCCAAATACTGTATTTTCCTACAATAAACTCATCTTTGTATCTGTAGTATATAATTCCTATGGTGCATGACATGAATTTATTGAGGACTAAACTTGATATCTCATGTCAAAGGTTTTTCACAATGTACCTAACATTGTTTTTATTAGTCAAATGCTTGTTGAACACCTACTATGGAATAGACCATGTTAGATGCTGGAATCATGTTGGTTAATTGGCTGTCAAAAAGAAAACATATGACAACATAAGTAGACTCTGATAAGGACAGGCTTCCATTGAGCTAGTTATTAGAGAAGGGTACAGATGGTACTTGATCTCTTTGTTACCTCTAGCCTACTCTGGAAGGCATAATATTCACATTTTACTACTGCCACAACTGCAGAGCTCACTGCAGAGATGTCCTTCACCAGTGTGCTGGAGAGCTAGTTTCATTCAAAGCAGAAAATAGTACTTAAGAAATGCTAGGTATGTCTTTCTGCATGCTGTGAATATATGTTGTTCCCATTGGTTAATAAATAAGTTGCGTTGGGCTATAGCAAAGCAGCTTAGAGGCAGGTGGGAAATCCAAGGAGAGAGACAGCAAAGAGAAAGGCTGAGTCTGGAGACAGATACCAGTCTGCCACCCAAGGAAAAATGTGCCAACAGACCTGTAAGCCACAGAACACGTGGCAAAACATAGATTAATAAAAATGGATTAATTTAAGATGAAAGAGCTAGCTAGCAAGAGGCCTGCCATAGACCACACAGTTTATAAATAATATTAAGCCTCTGAGTGATTATTTTATAAGTGGCTACAGGACCACAGGGCCAAACAGGACCAAAGGAACCTTCAGACTACAAAGGAACACCTATTAGATGTGGCTGCACCTTAAATTATTGATTTTCATAGGCTTAATATGCTATAAATTTTTAAATTCTTATCATTATATAAATATTCCTTAAAAATCGCTTCTCTGAATGTTATCTTCATTATTACATTATGAGAGATTAAAAAAAATTTAGTGGAAGCAATATAAAATGGTAGGACATAAATTAGTTCACCTCATAATAGAGGCTAATACAATATTTCTGACTGGGGGGATCTCAGGCTTTATGTTCTGCTGTGTTACAATAAACATAAAACAAGCAAACAACAACAAAAATGACTTATCTTACCCAGGAACATGTGCCTTACTCAATGACAACTTCAGAGCACAAGATACAATGATCCCAGGGGAAGGAGGTTATGTTTTTGTAAATTATGACAGCATCTATAAGAGGTGTCTTGTGCAATTCACAGAATCATCAGCAAAGTTACTTTTTAAAAGTATCTTCATAACCACAATGTGACCGAGTTCCTATTACCTGACTTCTACCACCCTCTGTTTATTCTCACCCAGCCACCTCCAACAATGTTTCGGGAATGGTCTGCGGTGGACTACCAAGCTAATGAGAAGAGAGAAACAACCATTTCTAAGGTCCATGTTTCCTGACAATGTCAGAAAAGAATGAGAACTCCATGGTAAAATATGAGGACATTACCCACCTAGAGAAGACGGGACTCTTTCATTATTATTCGTAGGTCTGAAGAAGTTGGCCAGACAGATGGTTGGTGTGTTGTTGTTGTTGTTGTGTCCTTCTTTGATGGTTTATTTTTCCAGCACTGCCACCTACTACTTAAATTACCCAACCCAAGGCAAAATAAGCCCCAAGTCAGCTCCCTTCTGGTGAGGACTTTCCAGGACTTTTCAGTTCCCAGCTTATCACAGAGCAGCCCCAAATTTAACTAAAATACCTTCATCAAAATTTGTTCATTTCCAGAAAGTCCTATAAACGTTTACAATCTGTGGTCTCTGTGGGGGAAAAAAAAGCTGCTGACAGAAAATATATCTGACTTGATTTGATCTCTATCAACTTCTGTGCAAAGTTAGACCATCTTTACTGTGAGAGACTCTCGTAAAACCCCAAGCTCCTTGCCCACACTATCCATTGGCATGGTGAAGTCTGTGACTATGAATGGGGATCTGTATGAATTTAGCAGTAGTAAACCAGGATTACAGTAAATTCTTCTGACTCATGGTCACCGTACATTTGAAGGGACCTTAGTATATTAGTGTGATGTCTGAATCTGTATACATTAACTCCACCAAACAACCCAAGCATAAAGAATGATGCCTCAGAATTCTAGTGAAATCCCAAGCAGCCAATGTCTGCTTGTATAAATAATCACATTGCTCCCATTTTTATGACTGCAATACTGGCAAGCATCATTGAATCCACATGGGGATCTCCTGCCAGAGGAAAAAAATCCTTCCCTCAGTAAACTGTGTCACAATTGTAGCTAGCTATTCTGTTCCCTCCAGCACTAGGTTAATGGAACAAACACTAAAATGCTCAGAAGGGATGTTTGCCCCAGGTTCTTTGGACCAAGACTCAGAATAGATATCTGGTATTCCTGGAAGACCGAGAGCACCCTTCAAGGGATAGGCAATCAGACTCTGTGTCTTTGATCAGTCAGCAGAGGTTTGGCAGAGTGAGTCTCTTCACCATTGGTGGTGGGGAACCAAAGGGAGGGAGAGGAAAATGAAGACACTTGTATTGCGGTTGTGACAGAGTTGCAAGGCTCCTTTGCTTGCTAAATGGAAGAGCTATTTATTATTCATGGCTTCCTGGGAATGATAATGCTGCCCTAAGATTATCTCAGCAGACTTTCTACATAAAGTGCGTGTAAAGGAGAAATGACATTCCATCAAATTAGTTCATAACCCTTTCTCTTCAGCTTCAAGGCAGGAGTTACTATCAAAGTAAGAATTAACATACATTTATTTAAGCAAATCACCTCCCCCATAATTCAGGCCTTAGCTAGTTGGAGATTCTTAACACTTTGTAAACTCCTGGTAGTTTTTCACTTTTTTCAAATCTGAGAAAACAACATGCCCTCCTGCATGCTCCAGAATATTCCTACACCTTATATTAGTAATGAGGAATGT